>NW_010136730.1:652-9264 GCF_000699245.1 Pterocles gutturalis | reverse complement strand
GAGTGATCAGGCATTGGAACAGGCTGCCCAGGGAAGTGGTGGAGTCACCATCCCTGGAGGTGTTCAAGAAACATGTAGATGTGATGCTTAGGGACATGGTTTAGTGAGTTAGGTGGTGCAGACTTGTTAGGCTGGACTTGTTGATCCTTGAGGTCTTTTCCAACCTTAATGATTCTATATGTTAAAGAAAAATCAAATATCCTTGTGATGTTTCAACAGAATTTGAGTGATAATTTTAAGTCTACGAAATCATACAACCTGATGTGTGGAGCTATATGGGAAGATTATTTCAGCTTTTCTTTAAAAAAGAAGAAAATGCTCACCACTAAAATAAACAGAAAGGGGTAAAAAAAGCATAATCTTAAAATACTTCATAGGAAAGAACAGAGAAACAGGTTAGACTTTGGCAAATGAGTTGAGCACATCACACCCTGTACTGAAGTGTCAGTTTTCAAGTGCCGCTTTCTCAAGCCTAGTTCATGAGCGATGATCAACCCTGAGCTGCCTGCAAGCTTTTCCACCTTCCTAACGGCCCTCAGACCACAAGGAAGAAGAAACAGAAAGCACAAATTTAGAGAATTTGTTGTCTGTAATATCTTAAGCATTGCTCTTTCAAAGAAAAACCTTTGTAACTCTTTGCAAAGCCAAATTTTATGCTTTTTTGGTCCTACCTTTCATGTTGCTCAAGAGCAAAAGAAAGACATTTGGGAGACAGGACTGAACTCTAGAATCAGTAACTGGACTCCACAGTCCAGCCTGAAGAAGGCTGCTTAACAGAGGACTTTTACTGCAGAAATGCATCTAAAGGATAAAACACAGCAAATACATTTACGCTAGATTCCAGAAATCTTCAAAGGCTCAACTACTGCAAGATCAGGCTGAAGACTGGTCTGAGTAGTTACAGCCGGTATGCACAGAAAAACATTGGATTTATAGGAACTCAAAGTTCAACTGTTCACTTTCACTGGAAGGGCTGGACTAAGATCTAACACAGATTCAAATTAAAACACAAAATCATTTCTTCATTAACACTATGTCTGAACTAGTTTGAAAAAAGCTCATAATATTATCATCTTTCCCTTACCTATTATCTCACTGAAATACAGTTTGGTCCATTACCACATAAATACTGGGCATTTCTGAGAGCTGCACAGCTCCCTGTTATTAAAGATGCAGGAAGTGAATTTTATTTTATTCTTCCAGTAACAAGGAGAGTATTCAGAACAATATCCCTGCTGAAGTCAAGCAATTGCATAACAGCAAAGACAAAACTGTTATGATGAGAAGACAGAAAAACAAGAAAGACTTTGGCAATTAAAAAAGCAACAAGCAAGTGAACTATATTTCAACTTTCTGGGCAGGTGTCACAGATTCACAGAGTATGACTTGGGCTTGTCTCCATTTCAATATAAAAATTAAATAACAATTTGACAGAGTTTTTTGTTACAAGAATTAATAACCAAAGACACTGATACCTCCATACCACAGCAAGTCAAAGCAATGACCTACATTACCATATTTCAGGGAAATGAGCAATATAACCCAGCTGTGCAATCATCTTCCATTGTATCAGAGAAAAAACGCTTTTAGATGCATCAGCTTAGACCACAAAACAAGCCAAACACCGAGAAATACTGAACCTGTCTTAAAGGCCAGTATTTCTGAATACCCAAAAACATGGAGACGATAGCAATTCAAGAAGTTGGCAGTGTGATATGGATTCTGTACTTTTAAAAGCACTGACAAATTTGTTAATTAAAAAAAAACCCCTATAACATTCCTTGCATAACAAAGGGAAACAAAAATACTGACATGCATGACATAGTGTTTGATGTCCACAATTCACCATTTATCAGATTAGCAACCTTATCATAAATACCTAATATGGTGCCTATGCTTCCACAAAAATGTAAATATTGGGTACACAGATTAAGCAATCTATTTATTGTCAGATATGCTCTGTCCAGATGAAAACACAAGTCTGCTGTCTGTTAACAAAGTAAAAGAATGCCATTCAAGTCAACAACACAGAATTAAAAGTTTGAGCTATTAAACAGAAAATACATTAACTGATTAAGCATAAAGTGCTAAACATCACTGAACAGCTGCTAAGTTTAAAACACTGCTATTTATTAACAATAAATGCACAGAAACAGTGCAAAGCTACTGTTATTTTATTTTTTCTTCCAATTTGCATGCTTGTCTAGTCGCAATATAAATCAACCCTATTCCATCACAGCTTGAGATAGTCAAGTATCAATACAATTAAACTAACAGGGAGCACTTAGCTCATTATGCACTATCAAACACACATTTTGTCTGCATTCTTACAGCTTGTCCAAAGTGCCCCAAAATACCAGAATCAGTACCTATCAAAGATAATAAACTTTCAGTTTAAAGATGGACTTATTCAAAGACTCTTAATGTTACAACCTTCAAGTTCTTTTGAAAATAATTGCCCCACACAGAGCAGTAGCAATCCAGCTTCGGGTCAACTCAGCTACAGATTTCTGTGACACAGCTTTCACAGAACCTGACCTCAGGAGTTGAGTCAGCAAGCAGGTGCTCTCTGCAATAAGCCACTGATGACAACTCAATGTGGAAGCAGGAAGACAGAATTAGAGCACTCCCAACCACTCGTTCCTTATGTAAGCAGCACTGTGCCTCATGGCAGCCTGCAATGCTCTCCGGAAGGCGCAGATGGACTCATTCAGCTGTAAACACAGCACAGACCTATTAGATCTCTAATAGCCTACTCACATCTGACTGAGAGGACACTGCGAATACAGCACTCAAGCTTGCAGAATTCATGGATGAAAACTTGTCATTGAAGTTAAATAGCAGCTGGCAAATCTAGGGACAAAAGGGGTCTGACCCTATCAAAACCTATTTACTCATTTATGAGTGGAAGGAAAGTGGTAGGACAAGAGAACAAAACACGGATGGCAAAATTGATGTTTCCTCATACTAGACTTGATAATGAATCATTAAAACATTTTGCTTAGTTCTGCAATAATAAAAGAATCAGATTAGTTTAAATTCAGCTCAGCACCCCTAAACGAAAACAGTAAACAGTCCTCACGACTTCTAATGGGAGGAGCTATGGAAAGACTCAACTATCAGCCCATGTATCAGACCAAATTCCAGAAATCAGTCAAGATTTGCTCATATAGTTTCACGTAGTTTCATTATGTTTTGGTCAATGCTCAATCTGGAATCTAAAGTCATACCAGTCCAGACACTTAGATTCCAAGAGCACACTCCAGAAGTTGCATGGCCACACTGATGCGCAGCAGGCAGCAGAGAACCCAGACAGGACACAGAACTAATAGCTCCATCATAGCTGGGTAGATGCTGAACAGATTGTACTGGGTCTGGCTGGAATGGAGTTAACTTTCTTTATAGCAGTCTATATGGTGCTGTGTTTTAAATCTGTGACTAAAACAGCGCTGGCAACACAGTAATGCTTTAGCTGTTGCTGAACAGTGCTTGTACAGTGTGAAGCGTTCTGTTTCTCAGTCTGCCCCCACAATGAGTAAGTAGGCTGAGGGTGGGTGAGAGGTGGGAGGGGACAGCTGATGCACATTAACGAAAGGGATATTCCATGACACATACGATCACACTCAGCAATACAAACTTGGGGGCAGTCCATCCAAGGCAGTCTTTGCTCAAAGACTTTCACTTATTGAACTGTCTTCATCACAACCCACAGGCTTTTTCTTGCTTTTGCTATTCTAATTCTCTCCCCCACCCTACTGCAGGAGGGAGAAAGCAACTGGCAGGTGGGTGCTTGATTGCTGACCAAGCTCAACCCACCACATAGATATACCATCCAAATCATCCTAATCTGCACAGAGCACTGAAAATTGGCGTTTCTTTAACCAACTCCGATAGCTTTATCTGACATTCAGGTACATATTGCTATATTTATTACTAAATATTCCAAAACAGGAGTTACACTTTTTTGACCACTGCATATGAATATACCAAGCTAGCATTTTTCTTCTGTTAGTTTTTATACGACCTGGATGTCTCACGCTTGAGACCTTAACCCTTACCTGTGTCCAACCACTACACTGTTAACAGAAATTTAAGAATGAACTAAAGGATTTGCTAGATGATCTTCCCTCTCCCCGAGAGGAAACACAGTCCAACTACAGCAGAAAAAATCAAAAAAACCCAAAAAAACAAAAAGACATGAGAGGCCTCAAATAGAAATTTACTTCTATTTGGAAACTGTGTAAGAATGAATGAGGTATGAATGTACGAGTGTGACTACAATAGGGAACAAAATAATGAGGACCTTCAATCGGCAGAAAGCTATGGAGAAGGGACAGAACAAGGCTGAAGTTATCACATAGTCAGAACTTAAACACAGACTCTTTAAATGTATAGGGTACCGAGAAAAAAGGCATAGACATATTTCAAGTAGCTTGAGGAACTAACATGGAATTAAAGAATACCAGTGAAATCTAAGTCATCTTGCTGAGACCCAACATAGTCCTCCTACATAAACTTAGATTTTGTTACCGTAGAACACTGAGAAGACCAAAGTATCACTATGAAAGCCTAAAGATTCTCTTTCCTAAGACAAAAGTTTCAGCAGTTGACCCTCCTGTATGTTTCAAAAATAAATTACCTATACCTGTCATATTTAAAATATTTAGCCCACATCACAGAAGTGGTACCACAACCTCTTCATTCTTGCCTGCATAACATCACCCACCTATCCTTTTACTTGTCAGTCAGAGGTCACCACAAGAAATCCTAGTGCACATCTACTAACCTAATCTACATTAAGTCTTCCCTGAACTTATATTAACCAGTGAGTTCAAGTTGCATTTTTGTTCAATAATACAAATTGGAATGTAAAGCCTAAGAAATTACTTTCCCATAATTCACTATACCCACACCATAACTGATGCCAGAGCACTGACAGGCAGCAAACAAAATACAGGCAGCTCTGCACACGCAGACTTAAAGCTACATCACTTACTCTGTGTTTCTTATTTTTGTGTATTTAATAGTCTTCATACATGAATTCTGTTAAAATTCATACCCTCTGAAGGCACAAAATACCTAGTTTTAACTACACTCATAAAGGAATTCAGTTTAAATTGTGTAAAAGTAGTTTCTTGGTTTAAATACAGGATATACACTCTATGCTTAAAAACTGCTTCAGTATACCCTGCAAATATTTAACTTTGCTGTTCAAAGAATTCCTCTTCTACTATATGAAATGAGCTGTGAAAGTAAAAACCTGATAATTTCATGTTGCTACTACTCAAACAGTGACAAGCAGTACAGTACCAAATGGAAAAGAACTTCACTATGGGGATGGAAAATTTAGGGCAAGAAAATACAACTGAGGATGCAAGAACAGTAACAGAATCCTTAAAATCCTTCTCATACACCCAAAATAACAACAGAAATAGTGAAGCAGTGACTACCAACTCAGGGTAACAACTCCACATTTACTGTGACAAAATGGACGCTCTCACAAATTAGTGGAAAGAACCAGTGACAAAGTTTTAAATTTTCACTTTTCACAGGACGTACAGAAAACCCTTGTCCACTACAGCAGCTAATAAAATAGCCATAAACCCCCAAAATATTATTCTAGATCTATAACAAACACATCTTCAAACACTGTCTTTTCATTAGCTATCTAACTGAACAGTAAAAGCCTGGCATTTATTTTAGTTGTAGCTTAACAGCAACTGCTCATTGCTAAGTTCCAATTAAAATAAGGAGTAAGCTTTTTCAAAGTAACTTCCTTACAATATGATGCCTACCATATTTAAAAATTTTTTTCTCAAAGCAAAATTATATTGCACCTTCCAAAACACTTGTGTTTCAAGGCTTTTTCTTTTCAATTTTCAGGCATTTCTCCCAAGCTCCAAAAATATTTAAAATTAGCATCTTATATTACGTTAATATCTTAAAGAAAGCATAGAGAAAATATTTTATCCAGTCAGTTATAAAACTAAATGCAAAGATAACAGTTTAAGGGATTATTAGTAAGAAAGTATCACTAAGATGCTCAAGCTTAAATCTGAGAAATACATATACTCATAAAGGGGCATGAGAAAACATACTAATACAAATAGAGCACAACAAATGTTCCCTCGCATATTTTCTTTGTGCTACCTCAGCTGCACAACAGCAGTGGAAATCACTTTCTAGTGTCTTACAGAGACTCCTAAGGAAGCAGAGTAAACAGAACTGCCCCTCACCCAGTGGTTCTCAAACCATTGTTGGCAACCATGCACAACAGACTACAGAAAATTCATACAGCCTAAAACTCTGACAGTTCAAACGCTGTAATTCGGGTTACTTAGAACCACAGGAGCCACACTGGAAACTTTGAGGCCACATACATGAATAATCCTTTTTAAACTTCCTTCTCGGGTTAGAGGCTATGTCATGAGAACCTGTGTAAATGTGTTTGTTACTAGAGTGTTAGCACCAATTACATGTTAAAAGCTGCTTGTCCTTTTCTTTCTTCAAAAACATCTGCATGGACAAGCATTTTTTTCTCATGCATTCTTCTTCCTTCCTATATATTCAAGGTCTCATCGTGAAATTTTCAGAAAGGCAAGAGCCAAGGAACCACCGCATCTCTGTAAAAGGATTTGCTATACAACCACTGCTAAGCAGCCAGAGCAAGAATTAAGGAACAGCAAAACCCCAAATCACAGCAGATGAGCTCTTTTAACCTTGAGAATCATACCCTGTACTTCATCCCTATCAAAGGAGAATCACAGAATGGTTAAATGATTAAGGCTGGAAGGGATCTCTGGAGGTCATCTTGTCCAACCTCCTTGCTCAAGCAAGGCCACCAAGAGCCAGCTGCCCAGGATTGTGCATAGATAGTTTTTTAGTATCTCTATGGAAGGAGACTCCACAACTTCCTTGTGTAACCAATGCCAGTGATCAGTCACCCTCAAAGTAAAAAAGTGTTTCCTTATGCTCAGACAGAACATCCTGTGTTTCAGTTTGTACCCATCAGAAAGGTGAATTTGAAAAGTTCAATTAAGTTAAAAAAAAATAATAATCATAAGACAGTTTTGGGAAAAAACTAAGAATGCCAAAAAAGTTCACTTAGAATAGCAGCCACTGAGGTCAACATATTGTTTTGACTATTGCTCCCTAGAGATCAGTCTTTTATCTAACATATTTACTTTGCCTAAAAGAAAGAACATGTCCTAGTACACGACAAGCATGGTGGTTAAAGTTGTCTAAGGAGGTTGCACAACAATACATTACTGATTCACCTTTATTTTCTTCCAAACAAACCTGTATTACCATAAACATACAGACTGTACAACTACAGAGAACACTGCTCTTCCGTGAAAGGCATGAGCGTATCAGGGTTGTAGGAATTCTGAGGGCCACATTTAAAAGGAACAAAACCTAAAAACACACCACTTCCTATGCAAATATGAAATTTATTTTTGTAACCAGCTATTTTCTAAATAAGATTCCTCCTGCTAAAAGTGAAGCCTACGGAATTCACAAACAGTTTTCAAAGTCTGTCAGCCTGTATCTGAATGGGACACACAGCCAAATGTCCCTAGAACAAACTTCCCAGATTCAAGCTGTCCTGCTCAGCCAGAGCTTCTTCATTCATGACCGTCTTTCAGCTGCATATAAGTGTAGCAAAAAAATGACACTTGCCAACACTGACTTTGCTGTTTTCCCAAACTGCTGAGATCTCAAGGACCAAAGACTCCAGAACTCACAATATCTGCCTTTAAGGGCAGAGTCCTTGCAGTTGCAGACTGAAGAAGTCTCTGAATCCCCGTTGTAGCCCTACACCCTGTAATTCTAAACTGCTCCCTACAATCAAACTACCTATATGAAACAATTAGAGAAATGATCAAATTTCTTTTTAAAAAAATAAATACATGAAAAATACAAAATATGATCAAATTCACATAAGTCCTGTCAGCCATACCTCTTACAATAGTAAGGGCCTAAGATCAAGGTCCAATTACAAGCAGAAGGGATACAGCTACTAGACACTTCTGGACAGCTTGTCTCAGTCTTGATCTTTTTCTCATTCATACACAGTGTCATTAGTACAGGACCTTACACGCATATTATGTATGTATAGCCTTGCAAAAACCAGTAGAGAATTGAGTAGACATTTTAGCTAAAATAAAGTTAAAAAAAGTCAGCTTCCAAAACTGGTAACAGACAAAGCTCTTTGTAGCCTTTTTTACATACTTATTATTCAGTGCTCAAAAGCTGAGATCCATAGCTTAAAAAACAAAACAAAACAAACAAACAACTTCAGGTAAGAACCTGTGGCCCATTTGGCTTTACAAACTGAAGAAAACATTTTACCCAACTTCCCAATACTCCCATAACAGCACAGCATTATTTTTTTTTTTTTGCCTGCCAGCACATTTCAATTCTACAAAAAGTATTTTATGGAAGGCTCACGTACACATCCCTCTTGAAGAGTCAGAGCTCTTCATCTGCAAACATTCAGAAAACTAGACATTCTAAATATATACTGACAATATTTACTAGTGGACTTTGCATGATAGAAATAACCATGGCATCTGAATGGTTTATAAAATCTCTCCCCACTCTACCTGGTT
>NW_010136730.1:0-494 GCF_000699245.1 Pterocles gutturalis | reverse complement strand
TAACTACACAAAAGAGCCATAAAACTCACTAGCTACATACTGCTGTCAAAAAAACCCCAAGCACATCAACCCAATGCTGCCCTCAAGTATTCTCTAGTCATCAATGACACTACAATGCAAACAAAAAAGTAAATAAAGTGTGAGACAGACCAATACACGTTTAGAAAAGTTCTTTTCATACATATACTCACAAAGAAAACGACTATAATGGTGTATTTTAAAGCCCCCAAAAAAGAAACCTCTCCTTCTTGTAATGAGAAAAACGGAAGAGTTGAATCTTATTTTCACTCGTTTATCATCCTTTATTGGAAGCTCTCATTAACTTGGCCCGGGGTCGGGGGGCGGTGGGAGACATTACTCATTACGAGAGGAAGGACAAGAGCGGCGGAAGGACTCGGCAGCCTTCCTGTCCCGTCCCGTCTGCCTGCTGCAAGCCCGCCCGGGCTCTTCCCTCCGGCCATCGCCAGCTCCAGCCAGCCCGGCGCCGGGACCTG
>NW_010136729.1:0-54976 GCF_000699245.1 Pterocles gutturalis | reverse complement strand
TAAGTATTAAAATAAATATAAAAATATAAATGTTGCAGTAGGAATGCAGACCTGTTATATAGTAGGAGCAGTAGTAGTATGTTTTCAGATAGTCCATCTGAACATTTTTTCAGATAGTTCATCATCATCATAGCAAACACAGTTTGCTCTGTGTCCACAGATTTGGTAATGTGTACTTAATGAATGAAGAGTTAAAAAATTTACATCACTCCATCTGAAGTCTGAAGTAGAAAGTAATGAACATAATCCATACTGACAGAGAAATTAATGAGCTGCCATTCAGTGTAAATCAAAGTCAGTAAAACTTAGAGATAGTGAAAATAAGAAGACAGATTAAAATTGTGTCCAACATTTAGCAGCATAGTTGATACCAGAATTATATTTTGGATGAAAACTGCAGGAGGAGATTAATATTTTCCAAATTTTGAAATAATCAGATTTGATATATTTGGAACAATGTTTCTAAAAGTTTTAGTTATTTGATTTTTTATTTAATTTTAAAATTATTTAAATGCACTATTAATGTCAAAATTATAACATGTTTTCGTTCCTTTTCATTCATCAACGTATTCTCTCCCCACACTTTCATCTCTCAGCATTTCACCACCTTGAGGAATATTAAAGTAGTCTTGTTTGGAACAAAGTACAATTTGAAACTTTGAAACCCTCTGTAAAATGGCATTTTGATGCTCTGCAGAGCCTTAGTCTGTCATTAAGTAATGAACTCAAACTAAAAGACTTTGCTGGTATTTCAGCGTGCAAGATTTCATCCTATTTTTTGGGAGCACATTGTATAATACTCTGTAAATTCTAAGACCTGATTAGTACATTCATTAGCTGTTTGGACTCTTGATAGGATGGCAAAGTTTTACTGTCATTTGAGTTATGAATTATTGATATAGAACATGTTAAGTATGGAAGTCTGCAGAATAGACAAGGCCCAAATAATACACTCAGACTATCTAGCTTTTACAAGTATCGTGCATTTCAAACTGGCTTAGCTGCCACCTCTGGCAAGGTCTTTGCATGTTATTAAATTTTCCTGCAAAATTACTTTGTGATAAGTAATAGAAAAGATTGACAGGGTAGTGAGGGACAAACTGAATGAACAACTGCTCTAAATTTGCATAGGTTTCCAAAGAAATGCGGTGCCCAGGGCTCTGTGCCTCTGGGTTGAAGGTCTTCTGTACTGAGAGAGCAAAGGAGAGAAGGAGGAAACACAGGCAGTCTGTTCACATTAGCTTTATTTTTCCTGAATGTTTCCTTGGGTTGTTACTGTGCTGGGGAAGAGCATGGAGATTACCTAGTATAATTTAACTGTTACATCCTCTCTCTGCTCTGAGTGGGGTTAAATTAAACAGTTCCTGGAGCTCTGTCTGTAGCAATATTCCCTGCTTGGGGCTACAGCAAGGTGGAACAAGTAGCTACACTGGGAGATGTAAGAACAAATTATCTAATGAAAATTTAACTTTTAAATTATATGAGGAAGGAGAAGGAGAAACAGAAATATGAAGTAGGAAGTTTACTTTTATTGGCAGATTTGACAACTTGGTGTCTCAGCTATGGTCTCCACAAGCTGTAATTACTTTGATAATCACCCTTTACTTTTGCCATTTCTGTTCAAGATCAGCAGATTCCTGCACCACAGCATAAGGAGCTACATAATCACATCGCAAACTGGAGCTCCATGTTTAATTCACTGACAGCAAATCAATCCAACAGCAAACATAGCTCTGATCAAAATACAGAGGAGGGAAAAAGATGTGTGTCTACACACTGTTCATATGACATGTACATATACTACATAGGCACTGATGTGATGACTAGGAAAGGGCTCTACAGCCATATGCCAGCATTCACACCACTCAACACAGGGCCATTAGATGCTTCCTGCTATTGATGAAGGACTAAACCCACCCTAAGCCTGCCAACACTGCTTTTAGCGACACACCTTCTGAGCATGTCCAAAGGACAGTGGTAGGTTATGTTGTCGTGTATCAACACAGCACACTGTTTTCATTAAGGAAGGCTACAGGGAGTGTAATTTATTTTAGATTGTAATTCCTAGGTTTCTCTTCTTCCATACAAAGGAAGTCAGCAAAGCAGAGATTATTACTCCAACTTTAATTAGTTATTTCCACACCCTCTGGCTTTCAGGTCATTGTTTTTCTCCAGTAACTTTCTCAACCTCTGTTGCTCTTCTGTTGAAATAGATGCAGTACTTAAGAACTACTACAGTAGCCCTTTAAAAAATAAATTCTCATCTAAGTTAGTAGTACTTGCTACTAGTAGTTTAGTACTTGCTACTAATAGCTTATACTCTTAGTTCTATGTGAAAAAACTTTAATTTTTTTTTTTTCAAATTGGGGTATTTTGTTCAGAATTAAAATTATATAAATTCAACACATCTTTATAAAAGTAGAAAATAATTTCTTCATCAAAAACTTTTTGTCATAAGCTGTTTTTGCAAGCAGAAGTATGTTCATGCTCATGGGAGTGGAAGATGATGCAATAATTCACCTGATGATCAGTAAAGCTGCTGATCTTAAATCTGAATTTGATCAAACTGGAAGAATAAATAAAAAATAATTCTAAAAAATACTTGGTTTGAGAAAATTTGTGAGCAGTATAATCTGTTTTACATTTGCTAACACAAACAGGATTAAATAGAAAAAAATAATAAAAAAAATATAACTGGACTGTTACCCTTCTCTAGAAAGAAATACCGTAAAAAATGGTTTTAAAATTTACTAAACTACTCTTGGGTGTGTGTATTATTTGCTTTGGAAAATTCTAATGGGACTTAAGAAAATGGTGATGTTTTTCCATGTCTGGCCTGGCATAAAAAATCCAAGCTGAAAAGAAAAGGCACTCATTTCCAACTCAGCTGTGTTCCCCTTTCAGAGCACTTCTTGAATCAGCATCTTCCACATCTTATTTAAAAGCTACTTTGGCAAAGAAGAAACACCAATTGAGGTGTGTCAGTAACAGTCAGACAGCGTTTTTAGTTTGAAAACCGATTTTCAAGACTGCCTTCTGTATTTGTCTTTTGGGGAGGACGTACTATATCCACTCAGTGCATAAATGTCACTGATCCTTTGAAAAAAATATTATAACAATCTCAGAGCAGTTTCTTAAATATAGTCTCTAATACAGATGAGAAGTTAAGAATGTTGACATGATCCAGAGAGAGGGAAAAAAACCTTTAGTTAATTAGAAGCCTTCTGTCATTCCATAGACTTCTTGCTTGACTTTGGAGAAGTGTCTTTTGAAATATTTTCCTCATGTATTTATGTAATTTAGCTGGATGAGAAAGGCCATACTTACCAGATAACATAGCTGTACTTGTAAAAATGCTATGGCAACAAACAAGTGCTTTTGTTGGCATAGATTATGTCATTTGGGGAGGTACTGGAATTATTTTGGATCAAGTGTCCCCTGAAATGTGAGACTTACTCCACATCCCAGTCTTCATGTAGCATATTTCTATCCGGGGTGCAGTCTTCTAAGGGAAGTTGGTGATGGCTCTGACACTCTCCTCCTAAACCATTGTCTTCTTCCCTCCTGATAGTGAAGGTTTTCTTTCTGCACACTTTCTCCAGGCTGCAGTAGATTGCACCCTTTTCTGACAGCCTTTTGCAGCACCTGATGTTGGCATCTGAACTTCCCAATCCATTGTACAGGATCACTTGCTTTCCTCTTTGCAGGTCTCCTGGATTGCTCCCCAACTCCTTGCAGACCTGAATTAGTGACAGCTTCCCACATGAGCACATTCCCTTTGTCTCAGTTTAGACTCACCTTTACCATGACCTGATCCCAATCTATTACTGAATATATTGTAATTTAAACTAGCTGTTCAGTAGAAGTTCATCATAAAAACAAAGGTGTTGTTGCCTCCTGACTTAGTAGGGGTAGATGCTTCTCGCAACAAAGTAGCTGTCTCTGTGGAAAAGTTTTCTATGCTTAAAATAAAACAGGAAATATGCAGTAGATTAAGTAATAAGCAAACATTTTCACAGCTTTCCATCAGGGTGCAGATGTCATTTGGTTGACTGTAATCTTTTCTTGAAACCGTAAGAAACTGTGATATATTAGAGATGTTGAGGTTCTGTTACATGGCAGCTATGCTTTGTGTACATGCTACATGGGCAGTTCTTTCTAAACTTTTTTTTTTGTAGTTTCCTATGCGGCCTTAGTATCTCTTTAAGTCTGTTGTGTGGGAATGAAATGTTTAGTGCTGAAGGATCAGATCCAAAAATAGAAAATAAATAGTTCTGAAAGTAAGCAACCATCTGAAGTACAAAGCCTAATGATGAATATCATCATGAAAAATAGGAAATGGTGGTAGAAATGCTACTAAAGTAATCATTTCTAGTACCAGCTTATTTGTTCTGTCTCCAGTAAGATAAGCAACCTGGAAAAACTCTATGGAAAGATGTGAAAGTGAAAGTACTAAATTAAAGTTTCCCACCACCAGGTTTTAAAAACTGTAGTGCACACTCTGTTACAGCAGAAAGTCTGGGGAATGCTTCTTTTTGGCTACTCTCATGACCAAATTATTTACAAAAATAAAAGCAAAATCTGTAGAAAGTGATATCTCCTGGAATTTGCTCTTTCAAAGCTATACCAGCTGAAAACCCTGTTAATAAGCATATCTTTTTTTAATCCAATTAATTATTTACAACCACTGTCATGGCTTGAACGCGGCTTTTCCTAAATAATATGTGAGAGTACTTCTGATGATGTTTCAGCCTGTGTGTCCTCTTTCTGGAGAAGTGGTATGTGGGGCAGATGTTGATGTTTCAGTTTACAAGGTGAAGGGTCGTGGAATGTTTTGAGTCTTGATTTAGGCCCAGGAACGAGCCCTGTGGCTTCTTGGGAAGAATATTCTCATCTGAGAAGCAAAACATTCCACGGTCCTTAACCAACTCAAACATCAACATCTGACCTTCACACAGTGGCATGAATGAAAGATTTAAAATCCAAGAATCATACTGTTTTAGATATGACTTCTCTAATGTGCCTGACGTTGTCGTGTGGTGACTCTGTAATTTTAAGTTACATGTTGTACCAGGGACACTCTGTTCACCTAACAAGAAAGGGAAAAACAAGTTTTCCAAAGGGTCATAATTCCTTTTATAAAGCAAGTATATAAATGGCTACAAGGTTTTGAGTCAAATAAGTTAATTTTATATAATGTATTTTATATTAGATGAAAATTAAAAGTTTCTTTAAAGATGCTATAGTACAGTCTCCCAAAACTGATAAAACTTGTGAAGCTTCAGAGTAGCTACTTCAAAACATGAATTAAACTAAGACCTATTTTAATTTAGATTTAAGTTACAAATAATTTATCAAGTGTTAGAATTAGGCATGTCACACTTTTTTTTTTTTACAATTATGGAGTTGTTATAAAGGTTAATATTAATTCCACTATGCAAAACAACTCTCTCAATCTTTAAAAATGTGTATTACAGATCTAAATAACCATCTATCCAAAACACATTTTAATATATTATTAAGCCTTCTCCTGCTGCCTTTCATAACTCTTCTATGTCCCACATGGAAGGAGTTTGTGGGTGAAAACCATTTTCTGGATGACGTCTTCCTACTTCATTTAGGCATGTCTAAATCTAAGCAAATCAGCGTCAGCCTCCCTTGTAGTCCCCAAGAGCTCCAGGAAGAATTAATCTGATCCTAAAGGAAGTATCTAGGATATGTATGAGGAATCTCTCTCTGTAGCAGCCTGTTTCACTACGCTGACTGTAGAGGAGGACTCCCCTTAGTTAATCAACTAAATTTAACTAAGCCTACTGTAGACAACTAAATTTAGACAACTAAACTTAGGTGGGAGGAATTCCTTCACAACAGTTTACATGCCAGTTAGAAACTATGATCTCACTGTTGTGGGCAAAGATGAAACTGGCTGTTTGTCTTGGTGAGAGCGAAGGCATAGTATCAGGACATGGGGAAACTCACAATTGCCCATGCAACAGTGTCTGTTTTGAGAAGCTACTGGAGACAGGCATTACTCACTCCATTATTACTCTTCAAGCAATTCACTTTAAAACTGATTGATAGTAATTTCATTGTCTTGTCATGATTAGATTATTTTCTTTGCCTGCATCCTCTTACTCAGGGTGAAATAGTTTGTTATACTCTTAAACTGCACAGCCCTGGGTAAATTTGCAATGTGAATTAACGGCCAGGGACCAGGAAAAGTACAGAAAATTTCAGTTCTTTTTTCAAAGTGTTTCTGGCACTGTATGTTATACTGGGCATTTATAGCTCTGTTTCCTTTTTCTTATGTAATCTATTACATTCCAAAGTAACTTTTGCAATAACTGCCATGATGGCTTTGCATTTCAAGTATAAGCTTCTAGGTATTCCATTAAGACAAATTATGTACTTATATAAGTAATGAGGTATTTTTTATTTGTTGACTAGACCACTGTGGAAGTAGTAGTTCTGAACATATTATTTTTCTAGATTTACAAGCTTGGGATGGAAGAGTTAGAAATATACACCAGTTGGTTGACAAAAGCTTAGAATTTTGCACTTGGCAACTGATCTGTTTGAGATGGAGAGTGATGGTCTTAACAGGAGTAGCAATTATTTGTAGTGTATTAACTTGATGCAAGATGGCAGCCTTTTCCCTTTAATGCTGTATTGTAAGTTGGATGGAATAGGCCTTGGAGTTTCGTTATTCTGCAAATGTCCAGCTATTAAAAAAGTCATAACTGGATCCACTTCAAAGGTTGTTTAAGCAGCAGGAAATATCTCACATCCCCTTTACCTAGCAACCTACCAGACTGCTTGACATTCTTGTCTACATCCTCCAACTGCATTCTGCAAATTATGCAAGTAGGAGATTCAAATCATATGAATGTATTTTCAGCAGAAAGATCCATGATGAAGATATACTTGATCTATATGATCCCTGTAATTTAGAATACTGCCATGTCTACTGAAGCACACATTAAAAAAAGAACGAATATCTCTCATATGAGGAGATTTTTTTAGACTTCTTTTAGTAATAATCAGAAATAGTATCACAATACAATGTAGCTCCATTTAGGCATTTGTAGGTGGTGTGTGGAGAACATTAGCTTAAGAAAAAGAATATACAAAGTGTCTTTATTCAAACTCACCATAGCGGTAACAACTAAGCAGATTTGCTTCTAAAAAAGCCACATGGTAATTAATTCAGCAATTCTTAACAGTTTTCTAGATGGCAGAGTTAGTTCTGACCTGCAAATGAACATAAGGAACTGGAGATCCCTGAGTTATTGTTTCTAGGAGACTTCTCCAGAGATATTTTTAAGCATAAAATAGTTTTGCCTTGTTTTATTATCTGAAGCAATATTTCACTACCAAGACTGGTATTCAGAATTTCTGAAGAGTAGTTTAAAAATCCAATGAATCTTTCATAGTATTCTAACCAGGTTGAACCATTCTATATAACCATTTTACACAATTAGGAAAACAGCTGAAGAGGTTTGTTTTCAAAAAAAGCGGGGTTGGGGGGGAGGAAATAGAGGTAGCCAGAGACAAATCACTTTCATCTTGTTCTGGAGGTCAGTACAAATTGGGAATAGCTATAATTTTAAAAGTCTGTGATGCCATCCAAAATAGAATTACTTTTCCTTGTTTAATTATTATATTATGCTTATTTGATCTGTACTGTAGAATGCACATAAAGTGTAAATAAAATTATTTTCAATGCATCTTCAGAATCAACATGACACACTGGTGAAGCAACATTTTGCTGTGTCCAGTTATAACAGAAAAGCTTATATGGCAAAAATTACGTCATAATTTTCAGTTGATTTTCTCTATTTTTAGACCATGTAGTAAATTTCAACATATTCTTATTACAGTCCTGCTGTAATTCTAGTATCATGCTTAGTAAAAGACATGCACTGAAATCCTCTCCTCCCAGAAGGTTTCTATTTTGTCTCCTACCCCTTTAGTACTAGCCAGTCCCGAATGCAGAACTGAACACTGACTCCTCCAGCCAAGTGCTATAAGCACTAGTCTTTGTCATCATGCTTTCATCCCTTCTCCCTAGTTGAGGCAGTTTTGAATCTCTTCTTCAGTGGCAAAATTCAGAAGGAATACTGAAAAATATGATCCTTCAGAACAGCACTGTGATTAGGAGATGTGGGTATAAACCATCTCAGGATGTTTCTTTCAAGATTTGGCTCTGAACACTGAACCATTTTGTGAAAAGCAAGAATCACACGTCTTTTTGGTTTGAAAGAGGTGATCTCAGCTCATTTTCTGGAAAAATGGGTTATAATGTCTTACCTTCAAAAGAAAGACTGTGAGTCTTACCTGAAGAGGAATAATTAGAGCTGTGAAGGATGGGGGCGGGGAGGGCAACTGTCTTCCCAGAAAGATGTGGGGTTTAAATCATAGAATTGTTTGGGTTGACAGGGACCTTTAAAGGTCATCTTGTCCGACCCCCCATGCAATAAGAAGGGACATCTTCAACTATATCAGGTTGTTCAAAGCCCTGTCCAGCCTGACCTTTAATGTGTGCAGGGATGGAACATCTACCCCGCTCTGGGCAACCTGTTCCAGTGTCTCACCACCCTCACAGGCTGCCTCCCATCTTGACATCACTGATTAGCTCATTTTTAGTGGTGATCAACAGGTCCAGTATTGCATTCCCTCTACTAGGCCTACCTATTACCTGTCGTAAGAAGTTATCCTTAATACATTCCAGGAGTCTCCTGGATTGCTTACAGCTCACTGTGTTACTTTTCCAGCAGATGTCAGGTGGTTGAAGTCCCCCAGCAGGACGAGAAACTGTGAGTGCCGTGCCTCCTGTAGCTGAATCAGTAGGCTCCTCTGGATTGAGTGGCCAGAAGTAAACACTGAGCACAAGGTTCCCTTTGTTGCCTCAGTCTCTAATTCTTACCCGTAAGCTTTCAACCTGGTCACGGCTGTTCTTCAGAGACAGCTCTTCACAGTCTATCCATTTCCTGATGTAGAGGGTAACACCTCCACCCTCCTTCCTCACCTGTCCCTTCTGTACAGCTTATAGCCATCAATAGCCGCACTCCATGGGATTCATCCCATCAGATTTCAGTAATGGCAACTAGGTCATAGCTTTCTAGCAGCATGGTAGCTTCCAGCTACTGTTTGTTGCCCATGCTACATGCATTGGTGTAGAGGCGCTTCAGCCAGGCTGTTCATCATGTCACCTCTTTAGAGGAACACTGCTTAATTCCTTTGAGGGATTTCGCTGGTGTTTCCGTTTGGGCTCCTATTACATCAGGAGACCCTGGCTCGTCTCTGTAAGATTTCATGTGTGTTCTGGTGGACCAAGCACATCTTAGACCACCAGGCTGAGGGCCCTTGCTAGCACCCTGTCCCTCTGACCCTGGCGTGTCATCCCACAGCTTGTCAGGGACGAACCTGATCTTATCCCCTTCCCCCTTCAAGTTTAGTTTAAAGCTCTGTCAGTAAGCCCCACTAGCTCATGAGCAAAGACCCTCTTCCCTCTTTGAGAAAGGTGAATCCCATCTGACACTAGCAGGCCTGTTGCTGTGTAGACCATCCTGTTATCGAAAAAAACCCCAAATTGTGGCAATGATGCCATCCACAGAGCCATGTATTAATAGACTGGGTCCGTCTGTTTCTTGCAGTATCTCTGCCTGCAAATGGAAGTGTTGTCCCAAAAGAAGGGTTCTTTTGCCTGGTGTGCAAGCAGCCGAATCACACACAAAGTCAAGATATTTGTTTATTGCGTGTCTGTGCAGAGATGGGTGCTAGGTGGTAATTCCACAAAGCAAGCATACCTAGTGACACTACAGTCTGTTATTTATACTCTGGACATTTACAACTACTCCTGTCTACTTCGCATATACACATGTACCAAATGTTTATTGAATAACTTATTTCTCGCTTTGATTTAAAAGAAGAGTACATTTACTTTATACTACACATATTCAGTGAGCAGGGGTTTCTTCCTGGAGGTGGGTAGCTTCTATGTTAGAGGTGTGGTTTTTACATTATGATGAGCTAAGTTCAACTAGAGTTCAGTGTTAACTGGTTTTAACAAGATAAGAGGTCCCACACACTCCTGTTTGCAAGGCAAAATGTTACAAGTTCGTATCCCAAGGCTAAAATCCCTGTTTTCACAACAGAATGTCTTTTGTGTTTCGGTGTTGAGAATATAGCTGAGACATCAGAAGGATAGAGGAAAAAATTACCTGTGCTCCAAATACCCTTACCAACCATCCCAAGACCCTGAAGTCTCTTTTGATTGCCCTTGGACTGTGTGTTGCAGCTTCATCTGCCACTCACAAGGAAGAGCAATAATGGGTAGTAGTCCAAGGACCCTACCAGGCTGGAAAGTTTCCTGGTGTTGTCCTTACCCCAAGCCCCAGGGAGGTAGCAGACTTCCCTAAGAGGAAGGCCTGTCCAGCATATTGGACCCTCTGTTCCCCTCAGAAGGGAGTCATCTGCAATTATAACCTGTCTTCTCTTCCTCCTGGAGGTGGTCATGATATGGGGGATAGGCTTTTCTGACCTTGACAACACCTCTGATGTAGATGGACAATCCACATCATCAGTTCACTGGCCTTCCACATCCAGAGCCTCATATCTGTTATACAGAGGCACTTGGGAAGGCCAGGTGGGGGTTCGCCTGCTGCCCCAAGCGTAGACTTGCCTCCATTTATTCCTGTAAATTACTGCCTTCTGCCTGGTGGGAGGATGATACAGGATCCCCTTGATCTTAAATTTATTTTTTTCTGGTGGCTGTTCCTGTTTCTGTCTCAAGGAGGGCAGAGCATGGTTCCACCAGTCTATCTCTTTCTCAGACTCCCCGATGCTCCTTAACCTGTCTACTTCCTCTTGAAGCTCTGCCACCAGGCTGAACAGATCATCTACTTGGTCACACCTCACACGGGTATTCACTCTACTGCCACCAGGTACTAGTGAAAGGCTCTGGTGTGCCCTGCAGCCTTAGACCTGGATGGCTGCATGTTTTCATGGGAGCTCTGTTGGGGTTGCCACATCAGTTCTGGTGAGTGCAGAGGACATAGCTTTCTGCCCAGTGGATGCCATAGCTCAGCTCCTTCTGGCAGGGTGATGGCCACCAACTAAACTCACCTTTTGAGATGGTAGAGTGATGACGCCCTTCCTGCCCAGCCTTCTGCATATGTGATCTCCTTGGCTATATTTTTTTAAATGCTATCACTTTGAGACCCCATCCTGAAAAATGTGTTTCAACACATATATTAAGAACCTGTTAATGTACTAAAGATCATGCTGTTATATAGGTAACTGAACCCTTCCCTTGATACAAGTGCTTCTTAAAAAAGTAACCAATTCCATGTACTAGCCACCAGAACACATGGAAATAACTGCAATGCTCTCAAGTACCAGTGAGCCAGGGGGAACTTTTTTAGGTATTTAATGATCAGAGCAGTTTATGTCAGTGCTAGTGTTTCAGCTCTGAAAATAATAGATTCAGTTATTGCAGGTGCATCTACATTAGTCTGGTGTTATAGGAGCAGAGTACGCTCTGAGTAGATCTCCTGATTTTCCTCCTCTTACCACACTTTGGCACTGCAGAGCAGCCTGGAGCGTGTAGACTAGATTCCTTCACAGGACCCGAAGCCAGAGTGTGCACTCCAGGAGCATGCCTGCCACACTCATGCTACTACCAGTCAGCTCACAGGACTAGGATAGAGCTCATCTGAGGTAAATTTCCTGGAATACAAGGTTCTCAGCAATTTTTGTGTCACTCAAGAGGTCTACTCCAGTTGCACTGCGTTATTTGCTGAGGCAGGTGCAGTCTTAGATTGTCTATTCCTCTTGGCATTACAGCAAGAAAAATAATGCTCAAGGTCCAGTGTACTGCTGTGACCCACTGAAGGCTTGCAGATGCTTTTAAGGAGAACAAAGCAACTCTTGATAAGCAAACTGGTGTCTTCTTTACGCCTTGGTTCTATCACACACAGGTCTGCAGTAGCAGGTGGTTTTCTGAGTATAGCTGAGACAGCAGGGCTCTTGTCATGGCAGGCACAGGTACACCTGCTCCTGCTTCCTCTTTGGTGGTTGCTCTTCATCAGGCTTGCTTTGCACAGTTAAAAGCAATGTTGCAGTATTTAGCTGTTTTAGCAGTCGCTCAGCTGCTCTTATCAAATCAGGCTGGACTTGGAGAGTAGAAGTAGAGCTGGTCACCAGCCAATTTGTTTCTTCACTTGTACCTTCTCACCTGACATAAGCTGCAATTTGTCAGATAGGCTGCTAACAGTTTTCTGAAGAAGGATGGCTTGTTTTCCCTTACACTTGCTATTTTTTATTTAGTCTGGTTTTGTGGTTTTTTTGGAGGAGAGGAGTGGATGAAATGAAAAAATGATTGAAGAAGTGTGACAGTAAAGGTAAGGGTAAAGACTCTTGCTTCAGAAGGTAGCACATGAAAATATGAAAATATGACAGCAACCAGTTGTGAATGCACTAGAAAGCTTTGTCCATTGTCCCCTAGCAAAAGGCAGACATGTAACAAGTATACGCCAAATCTTTCTTGTTGATGTCTGTCGTAGATTAAAACAACTTGGATGCATGGTTGTCAATAAGCAGGCTGTTAGTAAAATTTACTTAAGTAGGTCATTGTGGGTATAACTAGAAGTAATGGGGTCAAAGTTAGCAAAATAAAATATCAGCTAAATATTTGGAAAGCATTTTGAATAGTGAAGTGTGTTGGACTGTCAAACTTTGTCTCCTAGTGTTAAAATACTTGCATATGTGTTCATCATTTATATTCTGTGCTGTTTTGCCTTTCTAATGTGATATGATAATCCTGTATGTATAAAAATTATTGGTAAGTCTTGGTGCCTCTGATTTAATTCTAGCAAGTATATATCCCTAGAGGGGCAAATGTAAGCCAAATGTCATAGATCAGAAATAACCAGATGGGAGCCCAGAAGGGCTCTGACGTCTGCTCAAATGTGGAGTAACAGTACCAAACTGTGGGGTGATGACACCCTGTTGCCTGCTAGCACTTTGTGTCGAGGCAAAGACTTTAATTGCCCCAAAAGTGGAGCAGTGCTTGCAACTGCCTCATATGTGCCAACTTATAACTGTTAATGTATTATCTCCTCATCAGATATGGGATTTAATGGGAGACATTCTTGACTTCACTATTATTAGCAACAAGTGCACAGCAAACTCAAGATGATGCAGTGAGGTGCAGTAGCACAGGCATCCCCCATCCACTCCAGTATGTTGTCAGCATCTTTGAAGTCAGTCTCTGCTGGCCTTCTGACACCATGAGAAGAGACATGCTCCTTTCCATTCCTCTAACCCAGTGCATGGCTTTTGATAGACTGCACAGCCAGGGAGCAGTTTGACAGTAACACCACTGGTGTTGCAGCTGCCTTGATGCACATTGTGTGCATTCCTCCTTCCCCAGGAGACATCTAAACTCAGTCTGCTCCCTGGCTTTTCCAAATGAGTAACCTGGCAGAGGATACCTGCTGCAGAGGCAGCCAGTTTCCTGCCTGTCATGACTTTAACCTGACCCAGTTCAGGTGAACTGACTCTTCTTTCCTACTGATGTTCTGTGTCCAACTGCCATTAATTAGAGGTGACTGTGGGCAGGCAGAGAGAGTCTGTGAGCTAGAGCTTGCACTGCTGATCTGAGACACAGAATGGCTTACCATCATCATTGGTTTTTGGACAGAACCACTTTGTGGATGTGTGTGGGGCAGAGACATACCTTGTCTATTGCTCCAGAAGGGCATGGGTCTTCCACTGGGTTTGTGTCATAACTATTAGTTCCTGTGGAAATCTCTGATTCCCTCATGTATTTTCTTATGCCCCTACACACCAATATTCAGACAGCTGAATTCTGCTCAGCATGTAGGATTTGACTCCAGACCCACATAGGGTCTATATACAGGTGTCTGTACATATACGAGGTGACAGTGTGGCCTAGAAAGTATTGCAGCTGACCAGCATTTAGATACCCAAGGTGAGTTAGATCACTTTGTGAATGCTACTAATTCTGTTGACTAAAGTTGTGATAAAGTTGCCTCAATATAGATGTCTATGACATCTGGGATGGCATCCTGCTTGCATTCTACCTGTGGACAAAGAAGGGTATACTCTTTTTGGCCAGTCTCCAGGGGTGTCTCAGACAGGTAGGGTATCTTAAAGACCATTAGACTCTGTTTAGGAAATTTAATGCCATCCTGGCTATCCACTGATAATAAAGGGAGTTTAGGGACTTAAGTCAAATGTCGATGTCTACATTTAGACATTTAACGTAGGTGTATTAACCCTGAACTGAATCCCACCCACAATTTTATCCTCCAAAAAGAAGTAGTATAGGGCATGAGATTGCCTGAAGCAAAATACCAAGAACTTGCCAGTAAATGATTGTCAAATATATGCAGCACTTTGACACAGCTCTCACCCAAACAGTTGGTTGCTTTTCAGAAATAAATATGAGTATACTTTTAGGGTTCCCTGCCACTAGGTGTGATTCTCAGTTCTGTGTAATTCACCATATTCACATGGACATGTTCTGTTGCTTGATCCCCTGGCCATTTGTTGTTGTTGTTTTTGTTTTGTTACAATTTGTTTTCTGGCCCAGTCCTGTCAGTTGCTAAGCCACTGCTAAAAGTGGTGAACATTTTTTACTCTTAGTGATCTCCACAATACGCAGGATCAAGATACCCTCATTCAGTCAAAACAAATAATTGTTTCTGAGAAGAGGGTTTTATTACCAGCTTGTTTTTCTACCTTGAGGTTGACCTTATGTTTTCAGACAATTAGCTTGATTAAGTACTCCCTGACATGCCAACGTGCAGTGAGCAGTGGAACTATTCTGCAAAAGCGATGTCTAAATTATGCTGCCCTTGAATTAGTCCTACTTGTCTCACTATCTAAGCAATTGAGTGTGATTAGTCTAGAAAATTTGACCTCTGAAAAAAAAGTTGGTGATTTTTGCCATGAAATGGTTACTGCAAATGACAATAAAACATCTTCCAGCATTTCTTTGCTCAAGCGGAGTTGAGTAGGCACTCAGGCAGAGCACATACCAATGGCAATTTCATTTTCCCCCTTGTTCCAAGCAGTGAGTGTAGAGGACTGAGGAATGTGTGCTTCTGTAACATGCTATCCCAGGCATCTGGATAGCCTTAAATTTTTGCTGCTGTAAAATACCACTTTGAATATTTTGATTCTTAATCTTTTCAAAGGGAATCTTCTTTCCATTCACAAGCTGTAACTTTAAATGCAGTGATTTTAATTTATTTGTCTGCTTTTCTCCTCAGAGCTATAGTGAAATGCTATCAACTGTTTTTATGGTGGATGATGTTACATTAACAGTTCCTGATTATTTCTTAAGGGCTATTGCATGTCTGGAGCAGTAGTTCTCAATGGAAAGAATGTCATTACATAATTTTAGATTTCCTTTAATAGAAACCATTGGTGTTGGCCAGAACATCAGGGCACTGACCCACTTCAGCAGTGTGCACTGTTCAGCATAGCTGACTGTGGCTTGGCTGGTGGTGATGTATGTCATGTGGGGCAGCACAGCCCAGTGGGGACCAATGGAGATCCCTGCCGAGGACACCAGTTCGGTTGTAGGGAAGCAATGGCTGGAGGGTGTGTTGCTATAATGAAATGTTCTAGCTGTGCTTTCAGGGAACATGTTACTGTCAGGCCAGAATAATCCATTCCTTAATTAGTTAATGCACCTCCTGCATGTGGAATTTCTAACAGTCATCGTTAGTTTATCAGCATTTTCTCTGTAGCTTCATTTGTGTCCTGATGTTCCACCTGTATATCTGCCTTGGACACTTGTTTTTCTTTCATCAGGTCCTGACATGTCCACTGTTATCTACTTTGTAGACAATTTTATCTCTTGTTTTGGCTCTCTCTTTTGCTCTAACAAGTTTTCCTGGCAACTAAAATTCATCTTGGCTTGGGTCTTTGTCTTCTGTCTTGTCCTTGGAACCTGAAACCAATTTATTTGGTGTTGATGCCTATGTTGCAAAATCTATGTGTAAAAACTTTGAGATGTGTTCTGACTTTATAAAATACAGTTTTCTCAAAGCCTGTACTGGCTTGGATGTAACCTGATGAGTTGTTTGGGTTTTTTTTAAAATCATGTTAAAAGGTGCTTAAATGAATGTTTAGACCCATAATGTTTTGGAACAATGTGCTGGTTATTCATAACATATAAACATGGCAATCTAATAAGAGAGAAAATGAAATATGCTGCAGCTTCTAGTATCTGAACATACATTTTTTTTTACAAACTCGTTGTTTTTTATAGCTACACCAAACTGTTCTCATTCATATTAGTAATATTACTTTATTTCTTGCTCAAAGAAACAAGTTTGTTTCATGAGTTCAACATTTAAATAGCATTATTTCACTTTCTTCCTGTTCCTTGAAGTGAGAAAGAAAGCTGAATTCCTTCTTAAAGGGAAAATGAAAATGCAGGTGGTCTATTTCCACTAAAGATAACTTTAATCCTTCATTTAAGATGAATCCCAGAGTGACTCAGAAACCCAGTCATAGAGCCCAAGATTTGTTTTCTACAAAGTTATCACGAAGGTATATGTTGGGCAGTTCAAAAAGTCTGTAAGCAAAGTACCAGAAAGAAAGAAAATAGTATGAATTGTCTATGAGTAATTTTAGACTGAAAATTAGGATTTTAAAAAAGTGTATATTGCAATGGTATTCTAGAAGATGCATAGAGTCAAGAAACTAATAACTTTCCAGACAGAGCATGAAGATTACTTAATAGTATGTAGCAGTGTTACTAATAGCTGGTTTTACCTTTTGTTTTACATGAATTGTGCTCAGCTTCATATATTAAACTTTCATAAAAAAATTTGCAAATGGAAACTTCATCATTAGCAACTGAGTTTGAAATAAATTAATACACTCAGTATGTAACTGTGCAATGTTAGCAGGCAAGGGACTGTGGAGAATGTAGGATACACCTGCGCAATGATGATTAATTGTAATAGCTTGCACGTATGTATTTGAAGGTAGTCTTCTTTATGTAGCTTAGGGTCAATGTCAACTCTTAGAAAACAAATTTAAAGGAAAAGTAGATATTACTGCCCTTATCAGGTACAGTACATGTATATCCCCTGAACATCAGTGAGCTTCTTTAATCTTTCAGGACATTTAATGAGATTTCTAGTGGTCACCAGTGGTTTGGTATGCTGGTTCACCACAGTATCTGAAAGGGGACATGTGCCACAGCCCATGGCACAGTCCATCACCTGCTGCTGTATGTATTCATACTTAGAAGGGAATTTGAGTAAGAAATAGGTTTCCTGCAAAGGGAAATATTTCCAAAGTAACATTGATCCGTAGCCTGCAGTTAGGTTATTGCTGTATCTGATTTACAATAGTGGTGGGAACCTGCATATCCCACATATCAGGAGATATTCCTAATCAAGGTAGGAGCATGTCTTCCTTTGTACATTTGTCTTCCTTTAGTTTTGACCAAGTGCAATTCCTTATTTGCAATTTTTTCATTTCAAAATTAACTTTCTGAACATCTTTGGTTCAGAAACTTCTTCAAGTGCAGATGTTCAGGCCTAGATTCGTACCCACCTGTGACAGTCAAAAGAAGGAAATTGAGATTTGACTGAATTGCTTGCAACAGGAGTCCAAGACAAATACATTCCAACTTAGAAACCTTAGAAAGCTGTCTAAATTTAGGTAGGTTGAACACTACAGGTACAGCACTACTGAATGAATAATATCTGCAGTACCTCTTACATTCACCAGTATGAAATGGATGTCATTTTATTTGCTTGAAAAAAAACATAAACACTATAAACTTCTCTTTTTTAACCAATTGATGATGGCCTCTGTTTTACCTCACTGGCAGATCTGATAAATAAAATGACATGAAATAAAGTAAAAGAAAGAAAGAACAAAAGAATGGCTCATATTTATGTTCCATCTATCTTACCTGATAAAACTAAATCAGGACAGGTATATTTAGAACAAAGTTTTCAAGAATAAAGTTCATGCAGTTCACAGGGAACATTTGACATTCATAAGTACAAGAGGTCAGAGAATAAAAGTCTTACTGAGTACTAACAGAGGCAGAGGTCTGCAGAGATCTGTGTGATACATGTAACTAAAGAGAAAACTGACTAAAACTCAAGCAGTGGGAAGGAAACTGCTGCAAGGCTGGAAGAAAACAATTCTTATATATATGCATCATTGCAGAATTAAGTACGTGCATCATGAGGTTTCTTTTGCTTTGCCCTTGAGACCATTTATTTCACTATTGCAGGAAGCAAAGTATGAAAGGTTAGTCTAATCTATCTAGCAGTGCAAATTACAAGATTAAGCATGTAGAGAATAATAAGAAAAGGTTTTTTTCCTTATGCTGGAAGATTATTGACTGAAAGCAGCTGAGGAGGAAAAGAACGTGTTATCAGCAGATTGAAAGTGATGATTATGTTACGGCCTTGAACAAGGTGATTGTAGGTCTAGAACTTGATCAAGCAAAATATCTAAGCATGAGATGGAGAAGTATTGAAAACATTGTACAAGAAGGCAGGGAAGTGTGTCTTGGAGAAACATACACACTTCAGGTCACTCAGAAAACATGATATGGCAAAGAAATAACACAAACATAGAAGAAGGCTGGAGATCCAGTTCAGCTGCCTGCTTATACATACCTATTACCAGTTAAATGCCTGAGAGTGCCAGGGGTCTGGGATGTGACAGAAGAGCTGGAGGGGACCCATACTGTTTCAGGGCAGCAGCAGGGTGACAGTAGGGCACCGTGGGGCATTTCAGGTGGCATCAATGTGCGAGCAATGGGCTGGAGCTGTAAAGGACCCAGGTTTGTGCAAACTAGCAAAATTAAGTCTACAGGAAGGACAGCTTTTTCTCCAAATATTCTTGAGTAAGGACAATCCTGTCAGCAGTCCTCGACAGCTGAACCTAATTTAGGATTGAGGAAATTATCTTGTCAGAGAAATGAGGCTCTCTACACCACCACTCACAGGAGCAGTGGTAGGGAAGGTGGCTTACGGAGGGGATCCCAACTACTTCTAACAGGGAGTCTGATCTGTTCAAAGAAAGACTGTCTGAGGGAGCTGTCCTTGATAAAGAGGCTGGGTTTGATAACCCAGGAAATGTCTTCCAGCTCTGGCTTCTCAGGACCAGGAAGCAATGCTTGTTTTCTCTTGACCTGTCTTATTACAGAGTTCATATGAGGTATTTGTAGTAATCCTTGCATCTGTGAATCTCTCATAATGTCTAAGCTTCTTGGTAGCTAAAATAATGTTTCAAAGACTTCCAGTTAACCAAGTTTCATTTTGCTGAAATTTTAATAGTATTTCCTGTTTTCTTCAGCTTTTGATTGTCTTGCCAAGCAAGTATTCCCGAATTGAGAATTGGTTACAGCTCTGAGTTAGGTTAGTTTGTGTTTAGGTGAACTTGTCCTCTCTGGCTCTAGGTGCAGGAAACATACCACAGATGCTTCAAAATCAAGTTGCTTGCTCCCTAGTTCCCTATCCAGTGATAAATCTCAATTATTATGTTTTAAAATAGATGCGTGAAAACCTGGCCTAAAAGAATTCAGAATTAATCCTCTGCCAGTAGGAAATCATGACAGGATGCATTTTCCACGGTGAAAGTATTCTATATCAATAATTTTTTATTTCCATCTCTGTAAAATATGTTTTTTCCTATGAATAACATGCTGGAATAATTAGAAGTTTCGGAGAGGAGTCATTATTTAGGAGAAGAGACTTTACATAATACTTCAGAAAGCAGCTCATAAGTGAGTGTCAAGGAGCTAGATTTGTTGTTAAGATTTTCAGGTGATCAGTTTGTAAAGTTTTTGTGTTGTAATATGTTGATATACGTTCTGACTTTTTCCCACCCAAAGAAGAAAATACTAACTTCCTGAAGGATACTCAAAATATTTCAGCTATTACCAAGCTCGCATAGTTATTGCTAGGTCAAGGATCTATAGAGCACTATAATGGACATGACTTTGTAACCCAGGAATCCGTGACGGCTTTCTGGTTTCTCCACTTCCTAGCAATGAGAATTCTCTTACTGTTACTATTTATATTTTTCACTCCTGTTCTCATTTAGTAGGAGACTTTTAATCCTGAATTGTGATTTGGGCATATGTATAAATGACAATTTGGCCATGCAGGAAAATTTCTGGAAAAAAATGTTCTCCTGGATTTAAGCAGCCTTATATAATACCTCATCAAGCTATTCATTAGGGCATGTTCTGTGCTATACGTTTCAAGGTCCTGAGTGACATGAAGCTGTCATTTTATTACTTATGGCAAATAGGAGTTGTCAGACTTCTGGCTTTCTATTCTATTGTTTGAAGTCTTTACTGCTGCAAGGACAGGAAGGGGTTAGTCATCACATAAGAATAGAATTACCTGAGAAAAAAATTATAATTATTTTTGTCAGGCTTTGGTCCAGATGGTAATTAGGTTTTGGTGTTAAGCTACTTAACTAAAGAAATTATATGTTTGATTGATTTCAATCAAATTATTTGTTGCATTTTACAGACAATGGGTAACCATCTTTTCTAGACTTGTATAACTACATTTTGTGTTATCTAACTAATTAGATTGTGGAACATTGTCTATTCTTGAGTCTAATTGGTTTGCTTTGATATGAATTTGATTTTGATTTGATTGATCATTATAATTCTTTTTACTTGAGTTAGTGTGTTGTTATTCACAGCTGAGCTTAGGTAATAAGTTTTCCTGATTTTATTTTTTTGTGAAGTCTTTTAGTAAAATATATTAAAATGTACTGACTCACGTGTCTCTGAATAAGCAGTATGAGGGCAGAACCATTAAGGATCTGGGTGGAAACAGGCCAATAAATCCCAAAGACTGAACAGTTCTCCCTGACTAGTCTTTATTTCTTGCCAACTTCTGTTTTATTTTAGTTCAGCCTCTTTCAAGGCTCCCCACAAAATACACATACCCCTCTGAGGGCAGCAGCCAGTATTAAAATGTTTACATGAGCATATATGTTTGTACGCAGATCTCTTCACAGCTGGCTCTCTATTGGCCCTAAACACTAGAAAGTGTTTTAACTTATCCTCGGGGTGGTTTAGCATCTGAAAATGGACCCACATTGGAGTGTTTTTATTAGCAAGTCTTTACTAAAGGTATTTGGGCAGTCTGCCCAAAACCTCCCTTTTCAGGCCAAACTGCATGCTGCCTGGAGCTTCATCACATGAAGCATGAGAAGACATGTGGATCTGATGTAAACATATCCTGAAGTGTAGAAGAGTCACTGCCACTTACAGCATAACTCCCACAAGTAATGCTCCTGTCCTGCATTTCCCAAGCTACTCTGCCTCCCCTCCCCTTTTCTCCTCAAGTGCAGTACAGTCAGGCCATTTCTGCCTGACCATGGTTTGATTTCTCAGCAGAAATTGTGTACTTGTTTCTTCTCCCATGCTTTTCTCATTTGGAGAAAGACTGCCCACCCTCTCCATGAGCTGGGGACAGCCCACTCTCTGTGTCTCCTGAGAAATGTTGCTTTGCTGTACGAATGCTATGGAATCACAGCCACAGAGCATAAAGTCAGTGCTACTGTTGGAAATGCTGGAAGAAGGCCTTCTGTGTAGCCAGATGACACTGCAGTACTTTGTATTGAAAATTGTTTTGGAGAGCTCCTTGAATTTACCCAGGAGAACAACACCAGCCAAGGAGACAGGGAGGTCAGCTCAGCTGGATGGTCATTAAGATCATTATCTGTGTTGTTGCCTTCACTGTCCTTCCCACCCCAAACTGTCTTGATATCGTTCATGCTCCGTCATTTCAAAGGACAAGTTCATGACAGTCAACGGAAAGCATTTTTTCTCTCCTTTGCTCTGGTAGCAGGCTTAAATGCTTCAGTAATCCCCTCTGAGCAAGAAAAAAAAGTTCAGGCTTCAGGGTCATTCCCACACTTTCCCAAGGATATTTCCATATGGCTACCTATCAGCAGGAGGTAACCATGCATGTTTTTTTGTTTTTTTCAGAGAGTGTCTCTTTCTAGTTTAAATAAAACTGGGAAGATGAACTAATTTAGTATGTACTAGAGCACTATTATCATCTAATGATACTTCTGTGAACTTGTGGTGCTCATTTTTTTTTTTCATGTGGGGAGCTACCTGATTTTTTACCCATAAGGTAAGTGAAATTAGGCTCAGTTTTAGCTGTATTTGAAAAAGCAAGTTCTTAAATACCTCTGATTTTAACAATAATGCAGATTTGCAATACTTCATGTCTGGCCCCAAATCATCCTAACCCTTTATGATCTGTTAATAATTTCTAATATCTCAACAATGTTTTTTCCATAATCTCTTAAAACTGATTTTTTGATATTTCTTAAACCTCAGGCTCGTAGCAGTCCTGACCTTAAAGGTCACTGTTACAAGATGAACCTGTCATTCTCAACTAAGATCTGATGTGATATCAGCCCTAGAAGGTTAAAGTTTACTCCCATTTTGTGTAGTCGAAGTGAATTTACAGAACATCCTTACACTATATATGAAGCTCTATGCTTTAAACCCAAAAAACTGCTGTGAAATTGCATCCTGTCTTCAAATTGACAAAAAAAGAATCTAAGCAGGTAATCTGTGTCACTGCATGAAAAGTTTATCACATTCAGTGTCAGCATTTGCAATCTCCTGGGTCTCAATCTCTTAAACTGCTAACGTAAGATGCTGGTAGAATTTAATCTGACATATATCCATTGTGCCTTGGCCCTTGAAAGTTGTTTTTTCTCGCTGATGTTCTACCTTGCTGATTGTGAAGCCGGAACACCTATAAGCAAACAACATGACAGCTTGCACCCCATCATCCCCTGACAGCTGTGTACCATGTTCTTTGCTTTATTGCAATCTGGATTATAGAGTACTTTAAACCAGAGCACAAACAAGAGGTTTAGCTCTACTCCAAATTAATCAACAGCCTCATGGGGAATGTATGCCGTATTGTGTTACTCAGTTTATCTCCTGCATGCATGACTTGGTGTTAAAATCCAAATTGCTACTTTTACTATTGTTAGCTTTCAAGTCTGAAGCTGATCATAGTTCTAACAATAAAAAAAAACTTCCAGGTGAAGACCCTGTATACTGTTTTGCCAGCTATGACAACTGTAAAATAAACAGTGCTGGAATGCATGCATGGGCAGTGGAACTCCATCACCTGCAGCTGAAGTTGTTGAAACAGTCCCTGGAACGGTGTTAGCTCAAGCCAATTAATATCTTCCTATGCAATTTCCAGGCACAGTTTAAGAGTTAGCATGGACCCAAAATTATTCCCAGTAAACAGTTCTCATTCAGCTGGCCTGTTTTGGGACCAGAAGAGTTTAACAGTATGGACACAGCCTATCCATTTGACCTCTGTACTAGAAGCATGTTATGGTACTCATTTAGACCTTTGGTTGTACAACAGTGTCTGAACTCATGCTGGGTTCAGAAATCAAAGGTTTCTCTGCATTTCTTTTGTTCTTGTTCAAATAAAACAGTCTGTCCTGGTGACTGAACGTGAAGGAACTTCCTGCTTTTTTGGATGGGGATTTATCAGAGCTAGAGTCTTGCTTTCGAAAATTCCCTTTGAACATCATTTTTTCTGTGTATCGAATAGGATTCTGTGTCAGATTAAAGCTGGTATGTCACAGATGTATTTTAGAAAGAAAATTTCTTGCTTTCATGAATGTAACAAATGTCAGAAACTTTCCTTTGCCATGAAAAGTGCGTATAAAATAGTTTCAGAGGATCACAGAGAAATCAGCATGTTGTTCACTTGTCATAAATGTTCTGGTTTCCTGAGCAGCGTGCTTCCATAGTTAACTTCTTATGAAGTTTCACTTTTTTTTTTTTTTCACGCAAATAGTCTGAAAAGCAAACTCATGAGCAAAATCAGAAGTGTACTTTTGGTATCATCACAGAAGAAGCTGTACAGTATAATACTGTTATAGGTCTAACTTAGGGATCAGGGATGGAAATAAAGTATCTTTAGAAGGGTAGCGTCAATGAGGATTTCAGAAGTTGCACATGTGGATACTATGGAGCACATCTGTGTGAAGGAGATGTATTTTAATTGGCTGTCTTCTCCTGTCTCTGAAAGGATTGCAATACATAAGCACCGTGGCCAGCAATCAAAATGGCTTATCACAGAAGCCCTTGATGCCTGATGCTGGATCACTCTAATACTCCTTTCTTTCTGTCACACCTGGCTGCAACAGTGTTTTGGGGCAGGAGATCCTATATTTAGGGGCAGCAAATAAGGCAAAAGCAGAGGCTGAATAAAAGCCAAGGAATTCTGACTGCATTTATTGTGGGCTTTAACTTCAATGGGGAAACTTCTATGTACATGTGGTTACAATACGCATGTATATATACATATGGTATAGCAGCAGAAGGCAATTTCCAATTATTTATTTTAGCATCAGTAAAATTAATAACATCAGCTTTTCTTAAGAAATATCAATTTATCAAATAATGATAAATAGAGTGGAAACATTAAAGGTTTGCAAAGAAGGCAGAATGTTGCCATTCCTCCCTGAAAAATAGTGTATGACGAATACAGTACCATATAATTTGAAATAGTGGTCTGTAGAAAGTGTAAAAGAAACTGCCTTTTAAGAACGAAATCTTTTCTCATAAGAATAAATTTTCTGTCAAAATATAATGGTTTTCTTCTTTTATATATTTCTCCTGCTCTTTTTATTTATTTCTCCTGCTCAGGTGCCGATGAGGCAGGAAGCACTACGTGTGTGTGTGTGTGTGTGTGTATATATATAGTGTATGTGTGTGTGCACGCTTCGGTGGGTACAGCTGCTGTATGCCAATGATGGATTACTTAGTCAATATATTGTCTTTGAATATCATAGTTATTGTTTTTTCTTTTAGTGCTGGATTTCTGAGAGGGGGAGAGATGCTGGAAAGTCCAGTAACTCAGTAGTCACCAGACCCTCCTGAGAAAGGATTTAACTAAGATTCTTCCTCTTTTCAAGTGACTATTCTGAGCTGTAAGCTACTGGCTATTTCAGATCTGTGGAAATTTTCTGATAAATGATTTTTTTTCTGCTAGAAATAATGCTGAACTGCTTAAAAACTGGCTCTATTGCTGAGCCTATTCACTATTTATAATTATTGGTGTACAGGAAAATATAAGCTTTCTGAATGTCCATATGCTCTCTGACATTGGTTTGCTTGCTTTCATCTAAAATCCAACCCAAATTTAATTTGTAATGAAGGTTAATGCAAACATGTATGAGACTTTTTTTTTAGCACAAAATGTAATTGCAACTTCTGCTTCCAAAAAGATTTTTTTAAAAAAATGTACGAAAAAAGATTCTAAACCAAATTAACTGAGTCTTCAGTTTAGAAAGGAAATTAGGAGTATCTGGGAGCCTACAAACAAAGGAGAAAGGACTGATCAATACAGTAAGCTAGGTTTTATAGGTCACAAAGTCCAATAATGTGAGAGTAGCCATAAATCAAGCTAAGGAGACCCTTGAAAGGGAAATTAAAACCAAATTAATTTTCAACCGTGTTAATAGAAGGGTATGACTTTTCTCATCCTAATATAGCTGTCTGAAACAAGCCAGACAGACTGCACTCAAGAAGTGCCTTAATCCCAACTGTAAACACTGAGGGCAGGGTCAGTTGCTAAAGCAGAATCTGGGATTGTCTGGGCCATTTGATATGCCCAGGATATCAGCACAGGGCTTGCACTGGCCCAGGGCTGGCAGGTGTGACGTGCGACCTGCCAAGGAAACCTGTGCTCTTCTGTAGAAACGGTGAAAGGTGGGGTGAGATAGCCTAGGCAATGTGAAAATATGATGACAAATGTCAATATTTAAATAAATCAGCTGTGCTCCTAACATGAAGTGAGATGAATCTTCCACAGCAGGTTGGCTCTCTGCCCCATTTGGACACATCTCATGCCATTGGAGAAGCACTAAAGCATTCTACCTCGTTACCTGTCATTGCAAATGGCTTGGCTCTAGGCGTCAATAGATCCATTATATTTCCTGTGTTATAGTTACTTAGCTTAGAACTAAAAATGTTACCAATGTCAAGCTGTTTTGTAGATTTAATATTGTATTTTCAAAAACTTCCCTTAAGTTCTTAAAGTGTATTTTACAGTATATAGTATATAATGTGGTCAGACTAATGGCATGAAAGTCATTGAATATTTTGTATAGTAAGATATATAACATTATTCAAGACTTGTTAACATTTGTTCTATCATTTCTACAGCTAACTTGGTGATGAACGGCATACTGCAAATACTGATAAAGAAAATCATAAAGACAACATACAATCATAGAATGCTTTGAATCGGAAGGGGCATTGAAAGGTCATCTAGTCTAACCCCCTGCTGTTAGCAGGGACATCTTTCACTAGACCAGATTGCACAAAGGCCCATTCAACCTCACTTTGAACATTTCAAAAGATGGGGCATCCACAACTTCTCTGGGTAACCTGTTCCAGTGTCTCACCACCCTCACAGTAAAAAATTTCTTCTTTCTGTCCAATCTAAGTCTACCCTCTTTTGGTTTAAAACCATTACCCTTGTCCTATCATTACAGGCCTTGGAAAAAAGTCTCTCTCTGTCTTTCTTATAAGCCCCCTTTAAGTACTCAAAGGCCTCAATAAGGTCTTCCTGGAGCCTTCTCTTCTCCAGGCTGAACAACCCCAACTCTTGCAGCATTTCTTCATAGGAGAGGTGTTCCATCCCTCTGGCCATTTTTGTGGCCTTCTTCTGGACCTGCTCCAACAGGTCCATATCTTTCCTGTGCTGAGGACTCCAGACCTGGATGCAGTACTCCAGGTGGGGTTGCACAAGAGTGGAGTAGAGGGGGAGAATCACTTCCCTCAACCTGCCAGTCATGCTTCCTTTGATGCAGCTCAGGAAACAGTTGGCTTTCTAGGCTATAAGCACACATTGCTGGGTCATGTCCAGCTTTTCATCCACCAACATCCTCAAGTCCTTCTCCACAGGGCTGCTCTCCATCCATTCATCACCCAACTATCTGACCCTATTTGACACTCGTTTGTTTTTTCTAGTTGTGGGAAAGTTAGGCTAAGTGTTTTATTGGTTTTTAATGGTATTTGGAAAAGCATGAACTTTTGAAACAGATATATTTTCAGCTATGACATAATTATCTAGTAAATATTGTTGAAATGAATACCTCTTCCTTTTGAATGCAGTGAGGCTTTTTCTGTAGCATAAGTCTTAATCCTAAAACATTTCACAGTTGGGTTTACAGTTAGTCACTGCAATTTCAAAATATGCTATGCATGTTGGGGCTTAGTTATTCAGGTATTCCAGAGACACAGAATCTTATATAATCCCTTCATACAAAGTGTCCTAAAGAGTAGGTTTCATCTTTGCACAGCTTGATATTATTAAGTTTTAGCTACTTTATTGTAAGTGCTGTAACTAAGTCTCTTATCTGGATTAGCAGAGCATGGATTAGTAGGTCAGAATATTGATCAATGTACTGTTACTTCTTAAAGCAGTAGTAATTTTCAGTGCTATCAGCTGGGTCAGAGGAATCATCAAATGTTTTGCAAAGCCAGTTGTAGTAGTTTGTTCTTCCTATCAAAAATACAAACCAACCCACGGATTGTGTAGACAGAGGATATTGTGATATTTCTTCAAAGTGATCAAAAGAATGTATTTTGCTTTACCAGGTCCATTATATGTTATTCGAGTTAGAGAGGGTTCCTCTAAATGTTGAATATATTGCATTAGTTATGGCACATCTTAAATATACCCCATCAGGGTTATGGGGATGACAGGCAAGAGCAGAACGATATTGAAGGTCAATTCCTCTCTTTGTTCTGAACCTCTTTCCCAGTCCCTAATGCCCCTCAAGTTCAATAAAGAGACACAAGACCAAAAGAATTCCCCCAGGATATGAATTTGAGCCCTGTGAGTTGGAATACTTGGATGGCTCAGGTACAATCTCTCACATGGTGTTTATTGGCTACTGGTTGTAGCGAGTTTCTGATGGGTGGTTATATTCCTATTTTTAGGACAAGGTTTTTTTGTCTTTATCTTTTCTCTGAAGTATTTTATTCTGTGTCAGGTGTATGGACTCTGAAAACTACAATTCCAATTTTGCTAAAGTTTGCACCATAAATTGTGTGTTTTGTTTAATTCCCCTCATACTGGTCTTGTGTACTGGACCTCTTCTTTTCTTAGACTCTTGTTCCTGCAAAGGAACTCAAAGCAAATGGAGACTTCCTTACCACCACTGTCTACTCCTAGCTCTTACAGCTGTTATGTTCAGTTTTGGGCCCCTCACTACAAGAAAGACATTGAGGTGCTGGAGCACATCCAAAAAAGAGCAACGAAGCTGGTGAAGGGTCTAGAGAACAAGTCTTATGAGAAGTGGGTGAGGGAACTGGGATTGTTTAGTCTGGAGAAAAAGAGGTGGAGGGGAGACCTTATCCCTCTCTGCAATGACCTGAAAGGAGGTTGTAACGAGGTGGGTGATGGTCTCTTTTCCCAAGAAACAAGGGATAGGACAAGAGGAAAGGGCCTCAAGTCCTGCCAGGGGAGGTTTAGATTGGATATTGTGAAAAATTTCTTTACTGAAAGGGTTGTCAAGCATTGGAACAGACTGTCCAGGGAAGTGGTTGAGTCATCCCTGGAGGTGTTTAAAAGATGTGTAGATGTGGTGCTGTGGGACATGGTTGGTGGTGGACTTGGCAGTGTTGGGTTTGTGGTTTGACTAAATGATCTTAAAGGCCCTTTCCAACCTAATGATTCAATGGTTCTATGTAAATCTGTCATATGCATACATTTATGTGTGACAGCACAGTATCAGTGTCCATGCAACCCTATCTACCTGCGTAAAATCAAAAGAGATGTTTTATTTTTGTAAACACCCATGAACCATATCTTTGATGTACAGTAGTGTACTATATCAGCAATCAATCTCTACATTCTAATTGCATGTAAATGTGTATTTTTAGTTATGACAAAACTTATTTATGGCTGATTATTTTCAGGAAGTGGAATGGGCAAGAGAAAAAGACTAGCAGAGGACAGCTATTTAGAAGAATTACAATGTGTGTTTAATGTATCTCTTCAGAAAGAGAAAGACTACGCTTAGATCTAATTTGCCCCATTCAAGAATCATGAAGAGGTAAATGCAAGAGGTTCCAACAAGTGTTTTCTTTAGGGCTTACAATGAAGCAATAATAGGCCCTCCCCAGACTTATCATAAGAACAAAGAAACAAAAAAACCCAAAATCCTCCTAATGAAATAATAATAGATCCCATCTGTAAATCACTGTACTCTCCTTCTACCATAAGCATTTCTATGATGTCCAGTTTCATTGATCCAAGTTAATTGCTGGTTTAACTCCCAAGAAATGGGAAAACAATGATCTATTTATTAATTCCTATGCTTTCAAGAGAGAAGGGCTTCTAGCAATAACCTCCAAGTTGCACTCAATTTTCTCCAGGGATCTTGAGGAACTCTTTGTAGATATTAAGAAACTGAATAATGTTTGTGCATTGTTGTGGGTTAACCCAACATCTACCTGACAGATATGGAATAGATCCCTTGTGCGACCTAAGTCATTCTGAGGTGGCAGCTAAAGTCAGGCAGGACACCCATCAGCATCCAGCACCAGAGGACAATTTGTGAGCAGTGGAACGGAGCCCTAAATATTCATGGCTGTAATGGGACTACAGCAACCAACCTTTCTTGTAGATACGTACTTGTGAACATCTACATTTATTTCTGTTAATTTGGAGCTGAACATACAGAACAGTTTTTCTTCTTGAATTGAACTTGCGATTTTGAAAAACAGTAATGAAAAACACACTGGTAAAATACAGAATCACAGAACAGAATGTGATAATTCTGTTCCAGATGTACAAAACTGTGCCGTGGATGTGTACTTTATTTTACCTAGAGTGTGATTAGAAGAACATAATCCTCAGACTGTGCAACATCTAGTAGCCCAGACTGCAGACTGATACCATCTTGGAGGGAGAATTGGAAACATCTTGAAAACTATTGCAATTGCTCACCTCCTGTATATGGATTGGGAGGGGAATTCTTTCTAATGTCTTTCCTTTGCTGTCTCCTGCCTGCCTCAAGACCTGTTGATCTGCTCTGGAAAACAAAGAAAACAACTTAGTAACAGCCTTTGTTAGTAACCTCTCATTGCATTGCATAAAGGGGACTGGAACGGATGAATTTCTAACAGTGTTTAGAGAAATCTGTTAAGAATCAGAACCTCACAATGGTAAAAATACATATTATCTTTTCCAAATTAGGCTCTCAAGAGATTTTCTTTTTTTTTTTTTTTAATGCCTGAAGGAAATGGAGGAAAATGCAGTGCATTACTGCAACTTGCATTGTCAGCTGAGAAAGTGTCAAAAAACTAAAGTTCTTTGACTAATAAGCTGTTGAACCCCTAACTGAACTGTAAAAGGAAGTATGTTTGTGTACCCTGTTCTTTTAAGTCAATTTTTTTATTTCCCTCTTTTTTCTCTTTCCCATTTTTTTTTTCATGTAGAAGATAGAGCCAAGAGAAAATAATTCTGTTAGAAGGAATTATTTTTGCAAAATCCTTGCAGAAATTATACAGAGTAAAAGCAGAGGCATTAAAAGCTTTATTATATGTAAAACTTTATGGTCATTTTATAGTTGCAGCATTTCAGTATTAATTCTAGTTTAGAACTGAATCGTTCAGAATCAAAACTATGATTATTATCTACCAATCTTTGGTAATTTATCTCATATGGATTTTGTTTTTCCTTTAAGACTCTGAACTGTAATTTATACGTTACTGTACATAGTATACATTAGTAAGTGCTGATTGGAAAAGCATTTTATGTGAATGTTTCTCTAATAGCTTATGAGATTGAATCAAAATCTTAGTAGGAAAGCTCACCACTGAACTGGGCAATCTGTGCTTGCCACAGATAAGTCAGGATATTTCAGCAGCACTAGAAAGATGTAAATGCTAATAACTGTTCCAATTGTAACATGTTTGTTCTGCCTAAGCTAAAGAAACAGATAGGGGGGGGCTGTATTTAGTTGTCTACACAGAAGCATTGAGTGACACCTGGGTCATGTAGGATAGCAGAGACATTTGCATAGAGGTACCAAATGTGCACAGGCCTTGTGAAAGACCCAAGCCATGCTGGAGTTCAGATGAGATAACTAGTGCATCTCAAAGAGGCATAGGTCCCTTAGATGGACAACTGAACCAATCTCTGAGTAACATAATCACTACCGCAATCAAGCTTGAAAGATGTAAGTGCCCTGTAGTCTACTGAGCAGCCGCAACTGTGTATGAGCATACTCTTAAACTGTGGGAAACAGGAAGTAGTGAATGTAATGAAGAAATTAAGGATGAAGTGGAGCTACACATTTGGCACAAACTACATTATATCATATCACTTCATTCTTGACACAGGTTTAAGGAAGTGAATACAAGTGAATTGTATGCTGATAAATATGCTTTGACTTGGTAAGTTGCAGCAACTTGGTTATATGCTTTGGTTTCCACATTTTGCTGGTGATCTTGCAAGTTCTATCGATAAAGACCGTTTGTACGTGTTTCAACATCACTTTTTAGTATGACTTTTAGGTATTTATATATTGCAAATATTAATTTGGTGCACTGTACCCCCAAAATATAAAATTGATTGAATCTTTCTTTTCATATTGCAGAGACAAAGTATTAGAATGGCATAAAATATGGCCCAGTTCTACTACAAAAGAAGTGTCAATGCTCCCTACAGAGATCGTATCCCTCTTCGTATTGTACGGGCAGAATCTGAACTGTCTCATTCAGAGAAAGCCTATCTGAACGCCGTGGAGAAAGGAGATTATGCCAGTGTAAAGAAAGCTTTGGAGGAAGCAGAAATTTATTTCAAGATCAATATTAATTGCATTGATCCCCTGGGAAGAACTGCACTCCTTATTGCAATTGAGAATGAGAACCTTGAGCTCATTGAGCTGCTCTTAAGTTTTAACGTATATGTGGGAGATGCTCTGTTACATGCCATAAGAAAGGAGGTCGTTGGTGCCGTGGAGCTGCTGTTAAACCACAAGAAGCCCAGTGGGGAGAAACAGGTATGTGCAGGACTTTTTCTATGTTTGTAGTCTGCTCTATTGAAAAGAGAAGAATTGTACAAAGGGGGTAAGCAAAAAGAAAAACAAAACCAACCATCATCCTTGCATACAAGTGTTTAAAATCAGAAAATCAGAGACTTCAATGCTGTATGTGTTGTATTCAATTGTGTTTAGACATCATAGAATCACTGAATGGTTTGGGTCAGAAGGAACCTTTAAATATCATGTAGTCCAACTCCCCCTGCCATGGGCAGGGACATCTTCAATTAGATCAGGTTGCACAAAGCACCATCCAACTGAACCTTGAGCACTTCCAGGAATGGTGCATCTACAACTTCTTGAGGCAACCTGTTCCAATGTCTCACCACCCTCATTGTAAAAAATGGCCAATCTAAATCTACCCTCTTCCAGTTTAAAACAGTTACCCCTTGTGCTGTCACTACAAGCCGTGGTAAAAAATCTTTGTCTTTCTCATAAACCCCCTCTTTCTCATAAGCCCCCTCTGTATAATGAGAGCACGCCGTAAGGTCTCCCCAGGGTCTTCTCTTCTCCAGGCTGAACAACCCAAGCTCTCCCAGCCTTTCCTCACAGGACCGGTGTTCCAGCCCTCTGATTATTTTTGTGGCCCTGCTTTGGACCCACTTCAACAGATCTTTCCTGTGCTGAGGACTCCAGAGCTGGATGCAGTACTCCAGGTGGGGTCTCACCAGAACAGAGCAGAGGGGAAGAATCATCTCTCTCAACCTGCTGGCTATGCTGCTTCTTCTGCAGCCCAGGATAGAGTTGACTTTCTGGGATGCAAATGCACGTTGCTGGCTTGTAGCAAATTTTTCATCCGCCAATATCCTCAAGTCCTTCTTGGCAGGTGGTAAGATGTGGTCCATCTGAATTAATTGTGAAACTCCTTTTAAAGTCAATGAAGGTTTCAACCTCTCCATGTCGAGGTCACCATCTTCCAACTCAGCAAAGCAACACTGGGAGACATGACCCAGTTGATCAGAACTTCAGCCCTGTCTCCAGTAGCTGTACATCCTATGACGTACAGCTAAAAAGGTACAAACTCCTCTCTCTTCTCCCTGTCTTCTCTCAAAGGAAAGAATCGTTACATACAGTCTCATTCATGATAAATATGATACCTACGCTGCTTCCCCTTGCATTGACTTGAGACATCTCTAGGTGGTTCCTAGCCTCTTGCATATCCTTCTCATTTTAAGAAACTAGTGGAGACAGAATAACATAGCCCATAAATTCTGATATTCCTAGGACTCTTCCAGGAAGAAAAACCTTAAAAATAGTTATAATATTGTATTGTATTTCCATCTATTTCAATTTTAATGTATTATAGGTACTGTATTAATGTATTTCAAAGAATAGTGTGTTGAAATGATCACAGCCTTTTTACAGATAATGCATACAATGTACTTTACTTACAGTATAATGTACTTGCTATGGATAGAATTGCAGATAATAGATAAAGAGTATAATTTTTGATGATAAAATAACATGAATTCTATGCTATTTTTGTTATGGAAAGAAAGAAATATAGTAGGTTTTTGTACAAACGTGTGGGTCTGCCTTCCCTTCTAGACAGTAAAAGCAGAGCCTCCTTTATAATGACAACAGGTTTATGTCAGAGAAAGAGAAGAAAACTAGATTCACTTTATGTTTGGCTAATTTCATTATTTTTCAGCTGATTGATAGTGCAGATGAGAATACAATGTATGGGAATTTCTCAATGCAACGTACCAGGACCTGGAAGGCTCAGTGTACAGCCCTGTGCCAAGCCATTTAAACCACCCATGTCTCCATTGTCCAGCCTCTGTAATGGAAGAGCCATTTGTGGAGTGGAGTTCATCTCACTTGATGGTAGCCATGCAAAGCTGTGGCTCGTCTCTGATCTGTCTGCCTGGGCTTGCTGTATGAATGGAGAAAAATGGAGATCCCTGGAGAGCAACTCATGCTGTCTTTTTCAATTACTTGTCTTAAGATGGCATAAACCACTTTTTGGATTAGCTAGAAAGAGAGTGTACAAATTTACCATACACTAGATGCCTAGATTTCAGGCTGTTCTTTAGACTTGCAGGACTACTTTTTGGTATGTGCCACAGCTACTGTAATGGAAACACTTGAATACAAATAGGAAAACTTGTTTTAGGTGAGCTTCATGCTATAGCAGACAAAAGATAGGCTTACTTTATGGGTGCGTACTACAGTGTTAAATTAGCCACAAACTGCTTTACTCCGAATTAGTGGTTAGCTCTCTGGGATAGAGCTTAAGCGTGTTGTTTCAGTGCCACTTTCCACTGCTGGCTCATAGGAAGGGTGCTGCTTCTCCTCCTCTTTGTTCGTTTCCCTGTGGGAAACTAGTGTCAACATCCTTCTCAGATTTAATGTGGCAAAGTGTTTTCCAAAAGCCGAGTTTTATTCTCTTTTCACAGCTGCACTTGCTGAGGGTCTTCCCATTACTGTAAAGCATGAAGAATAATCACAAACCATTTGAAACAAAGACATCTCCTTTTGTGTCTGTACAAGGCTCAGCTTGTCCATTGCAAATGCAAATATTGCTTGCAAGCCAGTTCTTGCAAAAAAATGGCCTTTAACCAAATTGATTATTTACACGTGCATGCCATTGTTTGCACTAAGGACCGCAACAACCATTAAGCTTCTATGGGTGTCATATATGTAGATAATCACGTTGGTTCATTTTTAGGAACAGGTCATGCTGAAGAGCATGTAAATGTGTAGTACATTTTTGCAGTAAGCATTTTGCTGCAATCTAGCAGATACAACTGTGAATATTTAAGATAATCAAAAGCACCTGCTGGCTGAAAAAATCATTACAAAAGACTAAAGATATGAAATCTGGATGCTTAGAATTATATATTAAAATATATATTTTCAGTGTTTAGTCAGAAAGATGAGTTTTTTTCCTGGAGAACAAGTTCCTTTGAAACTCCATTTCAAACTGCAGCTAAACTTTTAAATTACTTTTTGTCTGTAAATGTTAGCCATATTGTTTAGATGATGATTCATTTTCAGACTCTGTGCTTTTAATAACATGATATCTTTGCCTGTTTGGTTTTCCTTCTTTGTGCAAAGCTGGCCATGTGTGTAAAATCCTGACCCCTTGAAGTTTGTGGGAGTTCTGCTATTGATTCAATGAGGTCAAGATTTCACCCTTTTGCTGTTTATTTTTTTTTTTTTGTCCCTGATGAAAAGTTATTCATAGAGGAGACAAATAATAAGGAATAAGAAAACTGCATGTGCTAAATGCTGCCAAGCTCAGGAAACAATTTAGATTCCCAAATACTTTGTTAGTGTTGAAAATTATGAGCATTCTAAAGCAGAAAAAACCTGATATGACTCATGATTTACAAGTAAATTAATTAGCTCTCACTATTTTTTTTTATACTCACAAGATAATATACTATGTATGATGCATACAGTAATGAGATTATATTTGTAAAATGACAGAACTTTTAAACATAAGATTTCCTACATAATTCAAGAGCTCATTGACAATGTCAGAAAGCCAGAAAAAAAGTCCTCTGATATCAACAGAAAGCTACAGTTCTTCAGTTTTCCAACCAATATCTTCAAAATTAGGGGGTGCCACTGAATTTTACTCTTTAATACTTCCTCCTCCCCCCCCAAAAAAAAACCCAAAACCAAACCAAAACAAAACCAAAAAGTAACAGATCTTGTTAAAGTTATATCTAAACTTTCTAGTCTACAGACCACTCAGTTATTGGGCTCTATCTGATATCCATAGGTGATGTGCTTTGCATTTCAAGAACCACACAGGTTACAGTGGTTTCAAGCTGATTACCAGTATATGGATACATCTGGTGCCACCTGGTGACTACAGATGAGGCATGTATGTTTAACAGCTTTGAATTGTATTTGACTTCTTCTGTGACTCACCTTGTGAGTGATGTTTTTGTGATATACATTAATACAACTCAGCAGAAGGTTATTTTGTCACTTGCATTATATTTTCTACACTTTAGCTGGATCAGCTGCTAAAGCACGTGTAACATGTAAAGAAGAATAACACAAATTAAGGTGAACAAGTTGAGGAAGTTTGTCCAAGTACTTTTAAATTACCAGTTCTTCAAAGCCATATGTCCTGAATTATATGCCAGGTCACTTGTTGCTTACCCTGATGGACGGTTGAATGCCAAATTTGGGAAAGAAAGCTGTTCCTTAAAATCTAGTATCTGCAGAAAATGTTTTTATATTGTTAAGTTGCATGCAGCATCCACAGATGGGATGGGGTTTAGGTAGCATTTAAAAATGAGTAGCTTACCTTTATCTAAGTCACAGTGTGCTCTACTGCTTGAGGAACCCAGACATTGGTCTGTAGCTGGGTGTTTGACCGCCTGGATATGCATGTATATTTATGGAGGCCTGAAGCAGACTTATAGCTGTCTTCTAAGGGTGCTACAAAGCACATAAGTGAAGCTGTAGTCTCAGTTATTAAACTTGAATCTGTGTAGCATTTTATTAGCTGACAGTCTAGATTTAAGGCATGGGAACCTGACTGCAATGTTTACAGGCATTGCCCGGCTAGTGAAAGCACACGGTAGTGCTTTTATGCTCCCTGTTCACTATTAGATGTCAATCTTGTGATACTGTGGGTATTTTTATAGGTGGATACCCTAGGGACAGCTTTCTGCAGATGTCTGAAAAAAATACTGGGCTAATGCCAGACTGGTATTTGCAAACATAAAGAAATTGACAGAGGAGGGAGAACTGTAGAACAGGAAGGAAAATGATCACAGTGATGCGTCCCTGGTTCACTCCTTCTGTGTTGTGGAAGTCAATTAATGTGAAAATGCTGCTGGGTACAGAGGGAGGGTCATGGTAAGGTGGAAGCTGGCAGACTCCAGCCCCTGCAGCTTTCCTGCAGTTTGGAACCAAAAAGTTATTAGCCATCAAGGCAGTTTGAGAGGTAAATCTCCTATATAGCAGATTACTCTGACTCTGGGTGCTTTGGATGTACAGATCAAATGTCACCCTTACACAGTATTCCCCAGAGGTGCTGGTGTCCTCAGTGAGAGTTCTGTCCCTCTTTCCTGTCCACTGTTCAGACAGGTTTCTCTATTAACAGGTAGATCTTTCTGCCTGTAGTGCATCAGTTCTTTGTACATCACCTCTTCATTTCCGGGGTGGCCCAGCAAGATACATGATATCTGATTTTTTTCTCATCTCTTGTTTGGTCAACATTAGCGGAACAGCCAATACGTAAGATTCAGTGCATACTTTCTGGTACCCTGGCTTAGCAAACCTTTGTAAGAATTCCTTCAATTAACTCCACCTCTGCAAGAATGCTGTGAAATGTGCATTTCATTTTCTGAATGGGAGACAAAAGGTCTTTGGGATCAGCTTGACTCTTCTCTCTTTTTGTGTTCTGTCCTGTCACACCATGTGCAGAGAAAAGAAGGAATTGCTGGCACAGGGCTGGAAGTAGGAAGCTGGAAAGAGACCATACCCAGTTCCTGCACCTTTCATAGCTTGTTCATTATCCTGGGACAACCACTAAGGTCACATCATAAGCTACTTTATGAAAAATCCCTGTCTTCTACTTGTGCTAAAAATTGTTAGACATGTTGAATTTCTCTATCTTGTACTTGCAACCTCTGTTTCTGCTGCTTGCTCACCCCCACAGACTCAGTCAGTCCCTGCCAGTCAAAGTCAAACCAGGGCGCCAGGCTTCAGCTTCTTCAGTGTTGGCTTCAGACATTGTTGTCCTCTAAAAATACAAGTCCATGGCATAGACAGTTCCATTTCAATGGTTTTCATGCATTTTGCTGGCAGGGTCTCAAAAGCCTGAGAAAGGATAAGTTCAATGCATTGGCTAAATATTGGGGAAAAAAAGTACTTATTAGAACAGACAAAACCCAAGCATCCAAAACTTAAAAGGTAGAAACATTTCTGAAGGACTGAAAGACATGTCGCATACTCCTTGGTGTGAAAAGCCTATTGCATATGAGTACCAGAGCCATGGTGAAAGAGTCTGGCATGTGGTTAGGAAGTGGTAGAAGATACTGATACCTGAATTAGCATCTCAGCACCTTAATTAATTTTTACTGCCTTTTCAAGGCTAGAAGTTAGTTAAGATGGTGTTGGACTAGATGATCTTTAAAGGTCTCTTCCAACCCAAACCATTCCAGGATGCTATGATGCTAAGATAGAGATGATCACAGCAGGGATTGCCAGTGACACCTAGTTACAGTGGACCTGAAAATGTCCACCCACCCCAAAATAAGATATTAAGTAAGATAGTAAGTCATTCACTTTGCAAAATCCTCTTCCATCACCTCAATTCTCCCTGTAATTCCCATGTTTTTAAAAACCTGGTTAGCTACCATTTGGGTTTTACTCAGAGATACGGATTTGAGTTTCTGGTTTCACTATCAGGTTCTGAGACTCCCTCAGGAAGAGCATAAGGATAGTTACCATTTTCTCTCCAGACAGATAGTGAATAACCCTTCTTCATCATTATTTAAGGGCCTCTTTAGTAGGCTCTCTGGTTATGGTAGGCTTTACAACTGGGATATTCCTGAGCAGCTTGGTAAAAGGGATGGTATGTTTTAGCCCTTATCTCTGAGGGAAAGGACTGAAATTAAGGAGATGAAAAGTTTGATGTAAAGGTAAGGACAGCAAGCTGTGATTATATACTTTTCTGTTATAAGGAAAATGGCATCTGGAAGAGATGAGCGGAGAAGTGGCATGTAAAAAGATGGCAGCTCTGGTAGTTTTCACACCAGATGTGAATCCAGGAATCTAACCCAGCCAAACATATCCTAATGCTGCTGTATGCCACATGCTTGTGATTGCCATGGACATTCTAGCCATGTGTGAACAAGAGGACCCAGGACATTTTGGAGTTCCTGGGTCCTAGGTCATGTGATGGCAACATCTTCTCCCAGGGAGGCACCAGTGCATCATCCCACATATGGATGTTGAAAGAACTAGCAGAAAGCTGTGGGGAGGTCTGGCCACCCCCTTGATCTGGATGATAGGCAGACTGGCACCTCAGAGCTTGCTCTGGCATTTATGTGTTATTTAGTGTATTAACAGCCACTGTGAACTCCTGCACAGGAAGAGTTATCCAGGTGGATCAGTAGGAAAGCTTGCTATCTTGAGTCTTTGGGGAGGTGGGGAGAGAGGGGGCATTATTTTTTTGTCATAAGCTAAAGTTATATTTTATAAATCTTGATGCATTTAGCTGATTTATAATTACTAGGAGTGGGGGAAGGTAGAAGAGAAGAGGAGGTGTTGACAATACAAGTTGCCTTTCACTTGAATCTACTGCATGCAATTCTCATCAGAATAAACAATGATTGATTGATCTTACACCAAAATGTGTCTCAGCTTCTGATTTCTTTAAGCAGTGTTGCCATGTAGTTTTGGAATGAATGAAAGGATATAGGAAAAGGGCCAGGAGGAGGGAATGGCCCTGTGTGAAGATGTGTCAAGGAAGTTGAACAGTATCGTTTCCAGGCCACTGGGGCAGGCTGCTACGTGGATGTTCAGGCACTCACCTAAACTGTCTGGGAAGGGACTCAGACAGCAAGGCTAGACAGTTTTGCAGGCAAAGTGCCTTCAGTCTGGCAGCATTCCCAGAAATAGATAAAAAGTCTAAAGGTGAAAAGTCAGGAACAAGCATGAAAGCAGCACAGAACCTAAAGAGTCATTTTCCATTCCTGAGATGCTGGCAACCTATATTCTGCACGTCTTACAGGGCTCCTATCAGGTCTGACAGAGCTCCTATCTCCTAAGAAATTCCCCACATGTGGCCTCATTACCCTTTCATGTCTCAGTATCTTTGTACTTTTTGAAATTGCCCTTTGAGGAGTCTCAGAGTCCTGAGATGGAGCCAGTGCTCTTCTCTGGAGCTGCACTCATAGGCCAACTTCAGTCTCAGTCAGGCTTCTCTTAGTACATGCAGAGCATTCAGTCACCTTCCTTCCATTATTTTCCTTCCAAACCCTGTGGGATGATATAATTTTCCCTGCCCTGCATTGCTCCACAACCCAACAGTGTTCATGGGGAAGCACCTGGGTTGTACCTCCTGCTGGTAACAGTGGGGGTCATCATGGAGAGGACAAGGGGAATATATACAGGTTGTAGGCCCAGCACATCTGCGATAGACTTTACAAAGATGTTGACCCTGTTGTTTTAAGATGTTATTTTGAATTTTCACCTAGTTACAGAACTGAGACTTAATTGGTGAAGGAGGGGCGGAAAGAAAAAGATTTTATGAATGCTGCCTGATGCCTTGTAGTTTTTCTTACCTAAAACTCTTTCTCCAGTAACTTTGGAAAATATCAGTCATGATCATTTGGGTAATGCTCTTTGTCTATTGAGATTAAAGCATCATTTTTGTTTTGAAAATGTCTCCCACTGAAGTTCATGAACTAAGTGCCTTTTTTGAATGTTCTGATTAATTAAAGTCTATCTGGTAATGAGTATGGAGGAGGCAATGCAAAGCTATTTTGTCAGGCTTGAAGTACACAGTCATGAAGTGGAATGTGAGGTCATGAAGTTAGTTCTTCCCACTCCAAGCTGCTTGAGTGGGTAGCTGATTTTTTTTTTTTTTTTTTTTCCCAGTGGTATCTGATTAATTAGAATTTTCTGACAGGTTTTAAAATATTGATAGACAGAGATTAATGTGATAGGCTGTGTTGGGGATATTTCAGTTTACTAATGAAATAGATATAGTAGTCTATCCACATGTTCAGTCTTTCCTATAATCATTTGGGCACATGAAAACAACACATAGCTGTTAAGGAAAGGTGTACCATAAAGGTGGAGATGAGTACCTGCATGCGAGATGGAGATATGGATTTACAAATTATTATTCTTTGATGTTTTAGATGGATGCTGACTGTTTTCAAACTGAAAAAAAAAAAAAAAGCCACATGTAAGTGTCATTACATCCTGGCAATAAACCCAAATTGTCTGTGTTTACATGTATCAGAGGTAGGGTGGGTGGCTATGTAGAAAAACCTGTGACAATTACTAAAGAAAGACTCCAGAAGCTCGTATGCTGGTGCCATAAATAGAGCTGCTAGCAATTTCAACATTGAGGTAGGCAATGTGTTCTACAATATGCACTCATCACCTTGTAACAAATGCTAAATCATGATATTCCATAGTTGAAGCAGTGGCAAAAGAAGCATGCCAAAATATGGGGGAATGAGATAACTTCTTGACCTGTACAAAATGACGAGCCACTTTTTACTGGCAACATAAAAAAAGTCTGACTAGGAGGATCCCTATGGACACATTCCTCTCAGGTAGTGTTATTGATGATGACTTAAACCAGCCGTGAACCTAATCCTCTATTTTAGCAGTTTGCAGAAGTTCAGAAAACACCAATGGTGATAAATACAGATTTAGTTCAAAGACAATTGGTGAAACAAACTTCTACCCAAACTTTAAGTGTTAGAGATTTGAACGGATTAAGTGCTCTTCTGTCATTATTTGCTGGCTTTTTCACACTTGTTTTCAGCTCATGCTGCAAATGAAAGCACTTTTTTACCACAAGGAGATCAGTACCAATTAGCAATAAACATCTGAAATCCTAAGTAAATCAAAATCTTTAGAAAATTAAAATAAATAAAAATCTTTAGATGATTAATTCAAAAATGCAGCCTGTGGAAAAGTCAGATTTCTCCTCAAGAGGTCACATTTTCAGTGCTGCTTTACTTTCTTTTCATATTGATTATTTTCTTTTCATATGTATTGAACCCCAATTTACAGCATTCACCCAAGTTTACACTCAGAATAATGACAGCATACAAATAAAAAAAGAAAATGTCCAAAATCTTTCACTTCTGCAGTTAGTGGTCCTGCACTGTCATCTCCATAACCTTCCGTGCCTGGAGTCCTTTTTGCCCAACCTACCTGCTCCACAGCTACACAGGTAGTTTCAACTGAAGATTTCAACAGCTTTTCAGTGCTTGAAAACACGTTAAGAATCATCTCTGAGGCAAGTAGTATAAATCTATTAAGAAGATTGAGAAGTTCAACAAATAGAACCTTTTCTAATTGAGGCAGTCTTGTCTCCTAAGGTCTAGCAATCCCCGTAGCCAATTATCTTTACATTTGGCTATGCAATTTAATTTATGAAGTTAACAAATATATAAACATTAAAGGAGCAATATAAACAAACCAGTGTCTTCTCTGCCTAGAGAAGCCTCTTGGGGGGCAGTTAGCATTTTTGCCCTTGATAGAACAGATTGAGAAGACCTGAGCTATATATAAATATGTGTATACAGATATATGTATGTAAGGGGTGGGAGTCAGCTCCCGATTCAGATGCCTGAAGCTGAATGCAATGTAGCAGCAGAGCCAGGGGTCTATGCAGACATGTCTCCTGCATAAGTGCAGCCTGCCAGTCCTCCACCTGCACTGCAAAGGGGTGAGACCCTCAAGTAGGTCTTGTGTCATATCTGTGTAGATCTCTCTGATTTTCTAGGGTATCTTAAATTGTACTAGATGAATCACACGTAAGCCAGATACCTGAGCTCCCAGTCAGGTCAGTGAAGAGCTAGATGGTCTGCTGACCAAATGCAAGTGTCTACCATAAGCTGAGAAAGACAGTTCTCTAAACTCTATTGACTGCATCAACCAGGGGCCCAGCTCAATGGCTCACATGTAGTGGCTAAATGAAATGTGAGGCATCGTAGTGTATTTATGAGACATGTGTGGGCCTGTCAGTTATGATACAGGACCTGTGGGAGACCTGTGCCTGTGTGGAGCAATGACTGGAGATCACACAGGACACCTGGAGGTATCTGAAATAGTACTAGACACCTACATGGGGGCAATTGAGATGAGCCCTGGATTTTCACTGGATATAACAGGAGCTGAAAAACCTAATTCACATGTAGACTCTATAATTAGGTGTTAAATAGATATAAATCCCATCCTGTAAGTTCGTCTAAATCATGTCTTCTCTCTGACAGTGTCCAAAACCCAGGAAAGATTTTAGGAACAGGACCACCAGAGACCTGTTTTTGAAAGAAACTCTTTCAAAGGCACAGCAGTTCCTGATGAGTAGAATCCTCCAGGCAATCCAATGCTGCGGTCCACTGAAAAATATTTTCAAAGAGCCATTCTAGAATTCTTCCTTGTCTGTGAGCCACTGTGCTGAAATGCAGTTACCTGGAACTTGCCTGTGGAGATACCTCTTAAATAAGCTGTATGCAAGGACGAGTAGAATTCAAAAGACTTTTTTGAAGTGAACATTAGTCTTTGAGAGTCAAACATGCAATCACACCTAATAATCTTTAAAATGAATGGCTTTCCAAACCTTCAGCAATTGGAAAACCCTATGAAAATTTAAAAGCCAAAAGCATGCCGCTGTCGAGAAGCTTGCTCTTGTGTGACCCTCAACACTCCACCATCAACTTTGCTCTTGTCATAGGGCATCCCTTGTCACATTGTTCAGTGAGCAGTGAAACTTATGAAATCTGATTTCTACACAGCTGTGCGCATCATGATTGAATTTCCTGTTTTTAATGTTACGAATCTTCATCAAAGCTTTTTCAGAGGCTGCTGCAGTCACAATATCCTCTTTTTGTACTAGTTCTCTAGTATCTAATAATGTTGTTGAGCTCACACTCCATAATTTTATTGAGATGTCAATCATCCATCTCTTTTAGGAAACTTGCAGGAATTTAGTATCTCTAATATTCCTTCCTCTTAACATCCAGCTGGAACAGCCCAACAAATTTAAAAGTCACAATGGGGTGGCAGACAAAGTTCATTAACATGAATAAAAAGGCTTACTTTTCTTAGAAGACTACCAATTTAACCTGTCAATTTATCAACTGTTCTCTGGATGGAAGATACACATGTCACATACTGTACTGACAGAAGTGTTTTAATTGTCCTTTATGCCAGTACCAGGATCCGTATCTTCCACATCTTCACCCCAGACTGTCATGAAGAAAAATTATTTCCCCTTTCAATTCAGCTACTAAAACTTTAATGAGGGTTGGTAATAAAATATTATCTAAGTTTACAGGCTTGTCACAATGTGTGAGACCTTCTGGCAGAAAGAAAGGAAACCTGATATATCCAAGTTCAAAGCCTTACATTTCGTGTTGTGTACTGCCCAGATACAGCTGAATATTTGCAAAAAAAATGCAAAAAAGTCTGCCACCATTTTATTTGCTACCAACTAGCTTTGTGGCTGTAAGTGTAAACAAGCTGGCTGACAAGATGAAGTTTCTCTTCCTTGCTTGTTTAAAACTCTGCTTATTAACTCTGCTACCTCTAACTAACTACTCTATTCCTGGTCTTTTACTACATAGGACAGGTTATAATAATAGACACCTCTCCCCTTTCGCTCTTGATCTCTTTGCAATGGAAATTGAAACAAAAATTTGTAATTTCTAGCAATCTTCTATTGTTTAGCACTACATCTTCCCAAAACCTCATAAGCAATAGAATTGTTCTATTGATTCTTACATGCAGGGAGGATCTTAAACTTTCTATCATTAAGGAATTGAACACAGCTGAGAATATACGTTAATAATAATCGTATTATTATTATCTAATAATATTCAGTTGTCAATCCTTTGCCTCTCAAAGGAGGTTCCCTTTTTCACTGCTAGCATGGTTGCATGAGCCTTGGTCTCCTCTCTCTACTTCAGAAATGAGTCCTTTTTTAATCTCTGAAACCTGGAAAACTCATAGTATGGTTCAAAAACTAGAGCTGCTGCTAAATAACAAACCACTGAATAACATACCAGGAATAACGTATTTATGAAACAGCTTACATTTCTCTGCATTTTCTGCAGATTTGTGGGGTTTCTGTGTGCCTGATGTACTTTTTTGTATTCCTTTCTCATAATATCTTGTATAAACTTTTTTTTTAAGTGTTTTGCAATTTGCCTGATTCCTGCTTTGTTCTTTGAGAGTATAACCCCTTTAATTTTCTCAGAAAAGGCATTTACTTCCCAAACATGAAGATATCTCGAATTACTTTGCAATGCTAAATAATTGCAATCAGCTGTACAGAAGTTTAACTAATTCCTACGCTTCCCTCTGAGACAGCTGCATCTTCTAAACAATTTGTTGATACCGAGAGAGGCTGCTGATCCGTTATTGTTCTTTCTGCAAAAGCTCCTTTTCAAAAACCGTTTTTCTCATTCCTTAGCCAGTGGGACGCCTTTTCTTGTTTCTAGATCCATGAAGCTCAGGGAAAAACAAAGGATCCAGCTCAGATTCTAAGAACTCTTTTTTCTAATGTTTCTCTCAAGACCTCACTGGAGAAGCAAGCCAATTTCCTCCTGCCTCCCCAGCTAAGTATTGGAGCCATTTTGGGAGAAGGCAAAAAACAGGGAAAAGCAAGAGCTTTTTCACATTTTTTAAATCAGATCAGACACATGGGTTCTCAGGAAATTGAATGAAAGACATAAACTTCAGTAAGATTGTTTTGCCTTTATGAACCATTCTGTGTTTGAGAAAAGTATCTATGCATCCATTTAAAAACATTCAGTTGGGAAGGACCCCACTAGGTCTACTTTGAACATTCAGGAAGTTTCAATATCATCTTTGCTCATCACAAAAACTTTGAGAGTGGCATATATGAGCCTTATTATGATGCAACAGAAATAATGTGATTTCTCCTTTCATCATTTCTATAATAAGATGTTTCTTCTTTCTTAGATCTCCTATTTTTCCAAACCATTTTCATTTTCTTCTTTCACTATCCCTGAATGAAAACAGCACTGTTTTCTTTTTGTTTTTCATTTTAAGTGCTTAAGCAATGGGCAGAATTCTTACTTGAAAAACTCTTCTGAACCTAGTTTGAAAAGGATATGTGATGAGAGAGCAGGTATGAGTTTCAGAGCTGGAAACAAATTCAAAACATCCTGACAGTCTGTTATTGAGTGCCTACTTTTAAGTCAATACCCACTCTTGCTCAAGCTATAGACATTGACTGAAGGAAGGGTATATCCATCCACTAATAAGGCTCACAGGAAAACATTAATTAAAAATGACCAGTTTTGTGTACAGGCTGTATTTTGGATCAGCTCCCAGAGATACAGAGAGGAGAAAAAAAAAAAAAAAGAGAAATCAAGTGCTGAAGCCTTTTGTCATCAGTCACACCCAACAAATGCATGTCCCAAATTTATCAAATCAAATATCTTTTCCTCTGATTCTATCTGGAAACTGTTATCAATTCATTTTACAGCATTTTCTTTCCATTCTCTGTTCTCCTTTTTCAAATAAAATAAATATACCTTTTCACACCAGGGAGGATCCTGAAGAATATAATCTTTCTGTTTGTAAGCACATAGACGTGAATAGCAGCCTACCAGGTTTTGTCAAGAACAAATCTTGTCATAACAATATAATTTTGATTCATCACCAGATAGCAAGCTCTATATGTTGGGGAAAAGCAGTGCGTATCGTATAGGTTGAGTTTTGTAAGATTTCAGAAACTGTCACTCAAACTACAGCCTAAGCAAACCACACTCAGAGTAGTTGCCAACAGTACTCAGTGAAACATGACAAATGAATCAAACAGAAGGATGAAATGAGCAATTCTGCAGGTGTCTGTCCCAATCAGTATATTGATTCATGACATGAGGATGAAATAGAGAGAGGGCATGTTAAATCTGTAGACAACAGAAAGCTGGGGGATCACAAGGCTGTTGCAGGACACAATTAGAATTCAATATGGTTTTGGCAAACAAGATAAATTATTTCTCTAAAAATTAAAATGGTTCAGTAAAGAAAAGTGTAAGGTTCTAAATAATCAACCAAGTATATATGGAAATTAAAAATTATTAATATAATTGTTCTGCAGGGAGATTAAAATAAGGCTAACAGAAAAAAACTGGACAATACCATAGTACTGTGCAAAAGTCAATATCATATGTGGTCACATCAGAATGGGCACAGATTATAATACATATGTGAATTTGTCTTCTATTATAGTCAGGAGTGGTAAGGAATGTCTAAAAAGAAATAAGAATGTTCAGAAAATTAGAAAATATTCCCCATAAGTCTGAAGGAGTGTTTAAAAGAGAAAACTGAAGCTATAGTAGAGAAATAATGTGCTCCCTGTATCCACATTTTATACAACAAGACATTATAGGCTTAAACTGCACAAAGGTAAAACAAATTTAGTGTCAGAAACATTGTCTGGGAATGGTGCAACACATCCGCCCACCACTGCAGGGCTTTAAGAACAGATTGGTCAAATATCTGTAGGGATTGATCTAGGTGTAGTTACCATCCTTTGTGTTCAAGGGGGCAAACAAGACCTTCTGAGAAGTTACTTCGTGCCATCCAGTGCTTCTATTGCTGAATCCTTTTACACTGTTCGGCTTGAATGTTCTGCAGATGTGTTAAGTACATACTGTTGTTTTTATCATGCAGTTATGCAAGTTATTCTCATTGTCTAGAAAAATTATATTGGTTTCAGTGAATTACTAAATGCTATTGTAATTTTTTTTCTTACTTTATAACATTGATATTTATGCAGTGTGGCTGGCACAGAGACTGGAAGTCATCAGTCCATGCTGTGACTATTGTGACTATTGTGACACACAAATTGATTCAGCTGTAATAGGATGAGCATGAAAAAGCATTAGAAAATCATTGGCTCACATCTTAGGCTAGGTTAAGTGTAACTGATTAAAAAAAAAAAAAAGATTAAAAACTCAGAGGTTTTGAAAACTCATGTTGTTCTTGGAAAAAAAAATAGGATTAAAATAACTCAAACTTTTAAATTTAGCTTTGCAAAATTCCCATATACACAAGGAAACAAGCACTGGAGCCTCCTTAAATGTGATGGGGATTTTGTATTAACTATGGTAACATCCCTGTTCCTAGTCATGCCCCTAGTCATGCCCCAGCAAAGCTGAAAGTCAATTTTCATCAAAATAAATGGACATGATATTACATAAAACACTATCCTAACTAACTGGGGGGAAGTTATCCTTTGCTATCAATAACACATATAAGCATGAAATAAGGACATTTAGGCCTGATCCTCACAAATATTTATGGCCTGTGCAGTATACACCGAGAATGGCTTGCAAGGAGGCAAAAATGACAGCTCCCTGCCTTACCAATAAGAGACAAAAAACAAACTCCTAAAGTGAACACATTCAACATTAACTGTTTGTACCTTCTTCTCACAAACCCTGGAAAATTGGCCAGAATTGGCCAGTTCTTTTGAAAAATATCCATCTTGTATTCCAGCATTGCAAGTTAGGAGACATGAGCTACGGTTAGCTGTGGGTTAATATTGGCATGAGATAGCACAGCCATCGAGTTTTGAAGTAGTTCGGCATATGCCGTGTCTGTTGAATAAATTCTGCTGGGCTGTATGCTAAGGAGAGTGCTTACTTTACCTAATTTTAAATAGCCAAAGTTTGGTATCTGCTTTGGGTTGCTCGTCAAAGCTTGTCTCTGTTAGACATCTTTCTTAGCTGACGTGAAATATAATATTTTAAAAAAATTATAGGGATATTTCATAAAATTAGCAGTTAGAAATGTAATAATTAAATAGTATAATTGCAATAATTTGATCTGAAACAAAATGTAGTGGGAATTGGTCCCTTTCATTGTTCAATTAGAGGCAAATTTTTGAATACAAGAAGGTTTCAAAATAATAATAATATTAATCAAGAATCTTTTGTTCAAAAATGTCCACACAGAAATATCTGATTTTAAAATATTATTTTTTGCTATATCTTCTTGACATTAATTCATAACTGGAATTATATCCTGGGCTGTTAAAACATTTGCTCAAAAAAGTGTACCCAGCTGAGAAAAGAAGCAGGAAGAGTTAGTCTGCCTGGGCAACCTAGAGTTACTGACAGAACTGGTGACAAAACTTGTGTCCTGAGGTCCAGATGAATTGTCCAGCTGTTACTGCCTGATGTCAGATTTATGTGTTTTATTACCCTTAAGAATCCACCACTTTTTCCATTCATAATATCATTTGGAATTTAACAGAAGATACTTCCATCTCAAAGGTGCCGCCCAGAGAAACCTACCCACCACAAAGTCTCAATTTGTGGTCAGGATTACACTCTGTCTAGTCAGTCCTTTCATTCTTCATGAACCACATCCTATAATTTTGCACAAGAGGCAGCTTTTATGGACTTACGTGTCTAGCATTTAGAATCTTAACTTGAGTTCTTAATATATTTTAATTTTTAAACACATTTTATTTAAGATCCAATATTTTATTTAAGACCCAAAAATATAGGCATCCTCAAATAGTTACTGCTCCATTTTTATAATCTCTGTTGCTTATGATTAGACTCCAGAGAAAAGAAATCTGGAAGATGAGCCTTAAGCAGCTTGACAGCACTGGTGTGAAAATGGTAAAGGACACAATTTGTAATGAAATCTTATCTGCTGGATTTAGGCAGCATTTCAGCTGTTTAGTTAATTCAAGTGTGCATTCTTAAGAAGTTGCAATATCTCTAAAAAAATTCATTGCACAGTCATACATTTACATTTAGTCCTCAGACTGTTGTCAGTTAACTTACAGTGCCTTAGAGCAAGTGTGAGGTTTGTGGAGGGTGCATCTGTTCCCTACAAAAAAAAAAAATAAAAAATGTGGCAGCAGAATTTTATAAAATAAAATAAAATACTTCAGTAGCACGTTAAGGGTGTGGTACTTACCTTTAGGAAATGTAATGAGTCTAAGGACAGTAAACAATTTGAACCCTTTCCAGGGAGGCCAGGGAAGCTGCTTATGGAAAGCAGAAAATGACAGTATACCAGGTGGGTGTTGTGTGGCTGGTATCACACACAGTGCTCTGAAATGGTGCTGTGAGCTCACCTTGGCAACTTCCCTCCACTTGCCTGCCTTACACGCTCGATGGCCAAACAACATGACATCTGTGCAACGTACAGCGAGCACCCAGGAATAAGGAAAAGGGCTTTCAGCCAAATCTGGAGCCACCGTTGCAAGCCTACAGTTCGTGCAGTCTTGTGAGGATAGTTTCTGCATGACTTTCAGGATAGACTGTGTACAGACCCTTCAGTGGTGTGACAACTGAATTCGAGTGATCTTGAAGTTATATATTCAAGTTATCTGGTAGTTTATCAGTGACTTAGTGCATGTGAGAGGAGTTGGGAGTAGGAGGATTTTTGAATCCTTCCTGGTGGAACTAATTCCATTGTCATAATCAGGAGGTACTTCAATTGATAAAATAATTTTAAATCAAAAAAAGAAAGAACTCAACAAACCAGAATGGAAATCAGAAAACTGTATATACATAGGGATAACTTGTATGCTGTGGGCTGTATTGAAATGCAGAGTTCAGAATTTTCCAGGTATTTGGCTGATGACAGCTATAGAGCAATTGTGCTGAAGCTTGATGACACACCTTTATAATATTAATTTCCTTATATAGTGTGGCACTGCATGAGATGACACATGTATTCATCTTGTTATCTTTCATGTATCCTTTTTTTTCTTTGTTTTAGGTTTTTCCCCCAATCATACTGTCATGATTGACGTGACTCTGGAATTTATTCACCTAACTACTTGCAGCCGTTACAGGATTTGCTCTTCTTTATAAGCAAAAGGCAAAATAATTGTGAATAAATAAACAAAGACAAGAACCAAGCAAGCTTTCCATTTGCCCAAAGAATAATTTGCTTTATGTAGATTCTGAGCTCTAGCACTTAAAAAGTAGGTAAATGGGCACTACAGTTTTCGTTTTCTCAAGATATTGCAGTAATGAGAGCCATTATGAGCCATCTAGACAGAGACGTGGTTGCACCTGGGGTGTTGGTTCCTCCTTTTCCAAACTGACTGTTATCTTTTTTCTGTTTTCTGTGTATCTAACTGATCATCAACAGTCAATCTCTCTACCTTGATGTCATAAGGACAGAAAAAGTCTCAGACCTAATTAGCATTAATTTAGCCTAGATTTCTCTTTCTGTCATAGCAAAGGGGCTTCTCTTCACACAGACCATACAGGGAACTTAAACACATATTGAAGAGGGCCATTCCACTTTGTATCTAATTAGATATCTAAGTCAGACTGATTCATTCCCACTTACAGTAAGTGCAGGAAAAAGGAATGCAACAAAAAAATCTCATGTCCTTGAGCACTGAAGTGCATGGACTTTGAGCTATGCTTTCTTCTTTTCTGTTTTGTTTTCTTTTTGCTTACTCATCCCCATACAAATATACATACAAGTGTACGCAATCACGGAATTGCTTTGCTCAGCCCTATAAATAGTGTCAAAGTAGAAAATTTTCAACAAAATGTAAGAAGGCAAAAATCATTTGACCTTTCTAAGTTTAAGCAGCCTCACACATAAGATATTAACTCCAAAGTATATAATATATTCACACCACTGCTGAGCCTTGGGGAGTCACAGTGACTGTAAAACCTAGTAGCTTTCCATCCTCCCAGGATTTAAGGAAGATTCATATGTCTTCTGTGAGCATTGTGTCAAAGATTTAGATTGTGTGGCTAGTATCAGTGTGTACTGGTTATTTGTTTTGGCTTCTTTAAAGTGAATTCAGTAGTTTGAAAGTAAAATTCATGGTAAGTCTGGTGACTTCAGAGCAAGTACTCTGGGTCAACAGTTAAATGTTGAAATATCCTGAGTGCCATGAGAGCACTCAGAACTTCAAAAGATACGTACTTCATTATGCTGCAGATGAGGGAATAATTTGACCTTATTACTTTGGCATTCTGTATATCTTCGGTTTAAATGAGTAGAAAATCTTAAAATAGGAGGTAAAGGGCCAGGGGTTAAACTCATGATGTAATTGAAGTTGCAGTCTTAGGGTTTGCCCTTTAAATGTTTCTGTAAGTTAAGGCTGAAATTATTTAATACACAGTTCTATATTTGGGTAAATTCTGATGGTATGAATTCCAAAATATGTTCATACATACAGCTGAGTTAAGTCAAGATGAAAGGTTTTGATAAGCTCTGAGAAAATCAAGCAGCTTTTGGCTTAATAGACCCCATGTACAAGCCAATCATTGTATGCCACTTTTTTTAAGCTTTATCTCTCTTAATTTTTCAGAGAAGGTTGTTGTTAATGACGTGTTAAGATAGCCTTCAGTTCTGCCAGGGATTAAAGCTAATATTGGTTTATTACTGTGAGAAAGTACAAAGATAATAACATGCTAAGTGACAGAGGAACTCTCTCTCTGGTGAGTTTAGAGCTATAACTTTGTATTCTTGAGTCTTCTGCCCTTGCAGCTCCCTTCTCTACTTACTGGTACCCTGACCGTGGGGCCAAGGAGGAGTCTCACTAGTTGTGGTGGACACTCTCAGAGCACAACACATCCCTTCCTGTAAACCTTTTTCAGACCTAGCGTAACCCAAAAGCTCACTTCTACTAATGCAAAGTTTGAGCCTCTAGTGACAATTTAATCTCTTCCTAGCATCAAAAGCGCTGACCACAGTTGAAATTTGGAGAGCAGGAAAAGTGTGTGTGTGCACACGTGCTCTCTTTTTTTCCTTATATAAGTAAAATAGAAGATAAATCTAAGACTACAATAACCAGTGAGGTTTGGAGTTGGAAATGGGTCTCATTTTCCCCACTGACATCACATACAGGTGGAAAACAGATACAGATTTCAAGCCTCATTCCACACTGGACAGGAATAATGAAGGGTTCTGGCCATGTGTCCAGACAAGAGCCACGAAATTGGTCAGAGGGCTGGAGCACCTCCCCTATGAGGACAGGCTGAGAGAATTGGGGTTGTTCAGCCTGGAGAAGAGAAGGCTCTGGGGAGACCTTCTAGCAGCCTTCCAGTACCTAAAGGAGGCCTGCAGGAAAGATAGGGATACACTCTTTATCAGGGAGTGTATTGATAGGATGAGGGGTAACGGTTATAAGCTGAAAGAGGGTAGATGTAGACTAGACATTAGGAAGAAGTTTTTCACTGTGAGGGTGGTGAGACACTGGAACAGGTTGCCCAGGGAAGCTGTGGATGCCCCAACCCTGGAGGTGTTCAAGGCCAGGCTGGATGAGGCTTTGAGCAACCTGGTCTAGTGGGAGGTGTCCCTGCCCATGGCAGGGGGGTTGGAACTGGATGATCTTTAAGGTCCTTTCCAACCCAAACCATTCTGTGATTCTATGATTCTGTGTTGGTGTTCCCAGGAGGGTTCTGGCATTGTTCAGCCTGAAGGTGACAGGTGACCAGAGGTGCCCTGGAGATTTCCAGCATTGCAAGAGACCTGACAGAACAGTGTGGACATAGCCAGAGAGTCCTCTGAGAAGACACATGCCCAGGTTATGTCTCTTGTCCTGACTGCAGCTGAGATCAGGCACAGTGCACAGACCTTCTGGCTGTTCTTGTTCCCGAGTGTCTCCCCCATCCATATGTACCTTCAGTATATTCTCATCTGTGTTCCTTACCTCCTGAGGAACTGTAAACCCATATTTCTCTGTATTCCTGCACACACTACGCTATCTTGTTTGTACCTCAGAATAAAGAAGAGGAACGCAGCAGATAAGTTGCTCAAGAGCTGCTCAGCTCACAACCTCTGGCTGCAAACATCTCCCAAAGGACTGTGGGGAGGGCTGCTCCCTCTGCCTGGGGTCGTGAGGGTGGATGGGCTAGCTCAGGCATCCCACAGCTCTGCTGCAAAAGGGACTCAAGCCAGCCTTACCCAGTGCAAACGCAAGCGGTGCATGTTTGAGCATGGGGGAAGGGAGAAAATGAATTTCTGCCCATTGACTCCACATACTTTCTCAGAACATGGCACAGCTTCTCGAAGTCAGCGACACACTATGGCCGGGTGAGGATTGCTTCCCTAGGGATGTGTGATCACAATCCCCAACACCGGATCTCCAGTCTTGACTTTCCACCCAATGAGCCAGTGGCCACCTCCCAAAGTAATTCTCTCGTTCAGCTAATTAGTGCTTCAGGCCCTTGTTTTACAGCCCACACATATAGCAGCATATACATGGACACAGTCCCATTGAACAAACATGAGCTCTTTTACATGCAGAACAGCTAAAAAATTTACAAAATACACAGTGTCTTCATTGGAAAGAGGGAGAAAAACATCCACGACCTGTGGATTTTATTTATGGACTTAGACCCACAGACTACTATTTATTTTCAGCTTAATTTCATTCTAGTTTTCTTTTCCACTTAGTGTCTGCCTGATTCTGTGCATTTCGTTTTTTGCTCCGCTTCTTTCCCTCCCAAGGCTGTAAACCTAGCTCATTTCAACTCATTCTTACAATGTTCTCACATGCTTTATCTGTTTCCTGTTAACTTCCTTTCTATTTGTGTTTTTTTTCCACCTAGCAACGAGGTTGTTCTTATGTCATAAGACATTTTCTCCTCCCTCCAGTGGCCATCTATTGTCCTAGCCTTCAGAAAACTTTCAGTCAAATGTTTTCCCTTTTTCTTCCTCTTAAAGGAGCATCACTCAGAGCACCTTGCTGATGTGGATTGAGTTTGTTCTTGGCTATTGAGCTGCAGACCAAACGCAGTCCGTAAGTGATGGCACCAGTACGATTTTTTGGCTGACATTGGCTAATTACACTTACATGGCTTCATCATACTAGTCTAATGAGCTGTCTTGATCTGGGAAAGGCTTTAGAGCATGGTACTGTAAAATAAACAAACAAGCTAAAAGTGGAAGACCACAGTCTTCTGATAAAATACAGAAACACATCAGAAGACTGATGTCGTGGTTTATAAAACCACAGTTAACAGTTTTTTCTTAAACACCTGGTGGGCTGAGGCAGGGAACTGGGAGAGTTTCACTCACCACTTAGGGTCACGGGCAAGAGACCAACACGACTCGCGAAGAAAAATAAAACAACTGAATTTATTAACTATTT
>NW_010136728.1:0-34045 GCF_000699245.1 Pterocles gutturalis | reverse complement strand
TGGGTCCTCCTTCTTGCCCTTTTTGAAGGGGTTTTGTTGTGTCCTCGCAGAGGCTACAGGCTATGACAGGTATAGAAGCAGCATATACCAGCCTTTCTGCTCTAAGGGTTGAAGTATATGGGGAAAATTAAATTTTCCATTTTGTTGTTTTGCAGGATCACACTGACATTATTTGTTGCTGAGCTCTGGCTAGATTGAAAGGCAGGGCCGGTCTGCTGGACATCCATTAAAGGATGAGCCTCGTTGTGTAGATCTTCAATTGCACAGGATACTTTTAGTGTGGAGGGTAAGGCAGCTACTGACTGTGGTGGGGAGAATAGCAGTGGGAAGCAGAAAGGCACCGGTTGTCAGCTAAGGAAGGTCCATATACTGACTGTTCATTCTTGTGGGCTCGTGCATAAATTGGAGCTCTAGTAACTGCTCTTAGAGGCTGAGAAAAAGAGATTTAATTGACAGCTCATGTCATGTAAGGAAAACATTCAGATCAATGGAAACCTAGTAGTGGAATAACAAATTAATTAGAGACTGAGGTCCAAACAAGGATAAGGTGAGACCAGTTGCAGAGACAGGACCATTGGGGGGTAAACTGCTAGGCCTGTAAACACTTGGAGAAACAAAAGAGATTGTCAAAAGGATTTGGAAAACAGTTAAAAAATTACTAAGAGATGGAGCAGATCAACCGTTGTGGATAAATTGCTGTTTTGAGAGGCTTTGTACAGGAGTAAGTCAGAGCTCGGGGACATGGTTCCCAAGCTATTTTTTTCTCCAAGGAGAATAAGAAAACCAATTTCCCTATGACTCATCTTCAGAATCAAAATGCAGCTGCCCTCAGAGGTTTAAAGAAGGGTCATGGTATTGTAAAGGTTGTGACACTTCTTCAAAACTTTGTTACACAAGTGACTAATGGGAAGAAAAGCTGTTAGAGATGTGTCAGCAGAAGTGAAAGAAACACCCAGCCATAGCTGTAAATCTAAGTTGCACAAGATCCTCTGATCCCCATTTCATTCTGTGAAAATGTAAGTCCCCCAAAATGGTAAAAAATATATTTTGCCAATATTTGTGGATTTTTGTAGGAATGAGTTTGTCTTCCCACCCACTGTGATCTCTGTCTTCTGTAAAATTGCCAGAAAACAAACTTTCCTGTATTACTCCTCACTCCACCTTGTTCAGTTCCTTGCTTTGCCCTCCTCCTAATTTTTCTCCTGTCTTCTCATACTGCTATAATATTAATTTCCACCTGTGCAACATCAAAGCAAAGATCAAAGAATATGATTTGCTTCCTTGGTGAGGCTTCTGGAATGCAAAGATGAAAGCACTCCATTCCCCATAGTGCTATATAACATTGTCAAGGAAATACAGTAAGTGTATGAACTCATAGTTTGCGTTACTTTGAGTTGTCATTCATATTTGGATTCAGAGAAAACAACCTGGAGCTTTGAAAAGATTTGAACAAAAAAGTGAGACTTTTAATTGTTGCTTATTTTCAAGCTGCATTTGGCAACCACAGAAGTCCTGTGTTCAGCATATTTGCAGTTTTATATGCTGTTTCTAAACAAAAATACTTTTGTGAAAGCAGCTAGACATTTGAATAGTGCCAGAAGAGCAACTGTATTTGCCTTGCAAATTTTAATGTAGGGTTTTGCAAATACAAAGGCTCCATGTATATATGGGCTACTGAATGAGTAGCTTAAGTTAAAGAATCTCTGTGGAAACCAGAAATCAGCAGGCAACTGCACAGCGAGATGCTAGTTTGGTGGAACTGTTTGCTACATTCAGATCCCATTTATCTATATGTAAATCCAGAGTAACTCAGGTGACTTGAACTGAATTATTGGCATAAACAAGCATGGTATTTTGCCCTTTAGGACTTGATTCTACACAGTGGCATTCATCACACCAGAAAGAATAAGAAATATCTGTTTTATTTTTTAAATATCAAAACTCTTACTTATGTAAACGCTTTGAGGCCATTGCTTCAGATTCAGGAAGAACGTGGTCACTGTGTAAAACAGAGTCAACCAAAACCCTCTGAACTTTGTGAAGCATTGTTAAATGTGAACTGTATTCAGCATTCAATCCTATTTCACGTTGCCTTTTTTCCATGTTATTTACAATGGGCAAAGTTAGACCTTTTTCCCCATGAAGATGCTGAATTCTATAGCTTATGTTCCTCTCTAAGTTTCATGAGATACCTTTTTTCCCTTGAAACAAGATTGTCAGCTTCAAATAAAGAATACTTCTTTAGTAATACTACCTTCAGAGAAAGATTGCTTAATTTGGGCATAGGTATGTACCATGATAAAAGTATACAAGCTATTCCAGGAGTTCTAAATTATTTCACAGAGCAAAGATAGCCTGAAAAGCTATTCAGATTTCACACTTTTCAACATTTATCTGTAAAATAATTTCTCTTGAAATAATTGATTTAGTTTGTTAACAAAATACTTATGAAAACAGATGCATATATAGAGTTTGGAATTTCAAAGAAACTGTCTTTTTAAGGAAACAAATTCTACGGCTTAGTAAAAAAACCCCAACTATACTGAAGATTTACACATAAATGCATACACCTTCAGTGGGGTTTTTTACCTTTTTTTTTTTTCTTTTTTTTTTTTTTTTTTCAGTTACCAAGTACTTCTGAATCAAAATAAGAGTGCAATTGCTTTCTGGAAATCTGATTAAAAGACTTGCCCTATTCCCATTTCTTGCTTGGTGTCACATTGACACTTGACTGCAGAATTGCTCTAGATACACAAACTAATTTGTTGGCTTAGTCTTGAAAGAAGCTGTTTTCTCTTCCTTAATTTTGAATGCCAGAATCAGTAAGGCACATACAAACCAGTTCACATGATGTAGGAGCTAAAAAATACCTAAGAAGTTTTTTCATGCCCTCAAAAGCAGGAAGTCAGCTGCAAGGAACTGAATTGAAAACTCTTAGAAATACATTTAAAGTTTTACAGTCACATCCACGGAGATTTTAGCACTAAATCTTACGCATCCATATAATAAAAAGTAAATGAATAGAGCTGTGTACTTACCATCGTTTCAGGCTCTGTGTCTCCACAAGTCTGCTAAAGAGTATGTACTCTACTAGGGAGAGTCAAAAATCTTTGTCCTTCGCTGTGTGCTTCCTTTTTCAAAAGTGTATGTGGTCTATCCAGCTTTCTTAGGAATATATATCAGCAAAACCCTTGTTTTTCACATTATCGGGGACCTAAAAGAATTTTCAACAGCACTTGTTTGCCATACACTGCACTACTGTGAAGGACAAATAACAGTGAATGGGCATTCGTTCATTTTATGACCTCCAAAATTATAAAGAAAACAGGTCTATGCTGATGAGAAAATTATATAGTTTTGTTTTCACTAATCTTTGACTGAATTCAAAAGGCAAATATATTTTGGTTTTGTCTTTCATACTGAAAATATATTTTGTCTTTCATTCCTGAATTTTTGTGTATTCAGGCTTCACTACCAACACCATGCATGTCTCCTTCTGGCTCAGATTTTCACGCATGTTTAAAATCTGAAGTAATTTTCTTAGTCTAATAAGCTGAACTATATTTCTCTCAATTAACCTTTGACTATGAAGGTTTTCATAGCTGATATTATCAGAAAAAAATAGGGTTTTCCTGGTCCAACAGGAAATCAAAGTTCTGCACTGCTGCAGGCTTCCTATGCACAAAAATTGAAGGAAGAAAGGGCGTATGGCCATAAACCGCACTGAGCTGGATCTATCAAAGAAAACTAAAACAGACAGCTTAATGAAAAGAGGTGAAGGAAGGAAAAAGAAGAGTGAAGTATATGCTAAATTAAGGGGAGGGGGGGTGGGCACTGATATATTTTGTGTGATGTCCAACTATTAAACAAAAAATCATCTGAGTTTTCAATAAGCAAGCTTCTTTGTATGAAGTGGTGGGGGACAAATAAAAATTACAGTAAAGTAACAGAAAATACCATATCTGTGTCACAAGCAAGATTCAAACTGCATTCTGTGATGAAATCAGGATTTCCCCATAGTCTCAGTACTAGAGCACTGAAAGGATTGCTGCACTGCTGCAAGTCCCAAACCCTTGGTTTTCAACTAAACTTTCAATGCAGTGTATCAATATTATCTATCTATACTACCTATAGATAATAGCAAATACTACTGCAGATATGTATAGTGGCAATTTGCAAACATATTACCTATTTTCTAAAAACCAGAAAATTACTAGGGCAGCTACAGGTTTATTTGCTAGAGCATGGCATTATACAACGGTAAGACTGGATTTGAAAAAACAATTAGATTATTAGGTATATGTTAGGTAGCTAGATTTAAGGTAGGTTTCATTAAAGATGGATTATGTCTGAATAACTTCAAATCTGTTTTACAAAGTTTAACTGTCATTTTAGGCAAAGGTAATACAATTAACTTGATCTATTTGGATTTAAGCAGAGTATTTCATATAATGTCCTTTGCTGAATTTTAAGTGACGAGAATAGGGAGAGGATGTGACCTGACAGAAAGACTACAAAGTAGGTGAGGAGCTGGGTAAAGCAACATCGTTTAGAAGTGGAAGGGGAGTTCCTGAGTTTAACTGGAATTACTAGCAGTGTTCTGTGGGCACAGGTCATGGGAACAATCCTGCTTGTTACTTAAGTTAGGAGTCTGATTCAAGAGCTGACCCTATACCACGGTTGACTGAAGATGTACTAAACAGAATGGTTCTACTAATACTGGGGAGAATCATGTCATTACACTGGAACAATGAGGAGACTTTGTGTATTGGAGTGAGATAATTAAACCAAAGTTTAATAATAAAGTGATATACTTAGGGCAAAGAACAAGAATTTTTGCTTTGAGGCAGGGAGATAGTACATATGAGTCACCAGCATGAGATATACATGTGAAAAGTGCATGTGATTTGACTGCACAGTAGGAAAATGATTTTTAGGAGATGCAGGAAAGGAATCTGTGTAGAGCAGCTATGAGTAGTCATTTGAGTACTGTGTGCAGTTCTAGTCAACTAGCTTGAGTGACTGTGAATTTAAACTGACACAGATAAAGGTGAACTCTTCTAGGATAAGTAAAAGGGCTTCCTGACTTCTGAAAGGACACTAAAGAGCTCACCTTATCTAACTTAAGAAAATGGAGATGAAAGAGGCTATGACAAGGTCTGTAAGTATCAAGGAAGAACAATTTATGCTAAAAAATAAGGAACTGAAATCAAAGGGGTATAAATAGATTGTGAGTACATTTAAAGTGGGAATTAGATGAAATTTTATATTCATTTATATTAATGAACTTCCAAAGACAATAGAGGAGGAAGGAGATCAGTAATGCTTCCATATGCTACATGAGCAATTTATGACAATACAGGGAGGATTCTGACATTTTGAAAAAAATCTGTTTGTCAGATGGACAATACTAACTGCACTGGAAAGATGCTTGGTCAGCATGCTTGGTCACACTGAGGGTTAAATCTCAGACTATGGTAGGTTTCCCTAGGCCTATCCTCTTTTTGTTTTTTTTTTAACCAGCAATGTTTGCACGTGCAGCATCTTGATGAAGCTTCCTGCCATTCCCTCAGTGAGGCAGTAACATCAGATCTTCCAAGGGCAGTTTTATACCAGGTGCACTGTGCAGCAAAGTATGTAAGTGTTAGTGATAGATAATTAATGCTCTAATGATGGCCACAGACAAATAAATGATGGATCACACCCACCGCATCATCTCTGTTAAGAAGTTTACTGGTGTTTGTTTTGATTAGCAATCATTTAAGCTGCAGGTCCTTTTAAATCATGGCATTCCATTGCTCTGAGGTAGCTAGCTGGCCAGCAGAAACTCTGATTTGTAGAATTGGATTGGAATCCATTATTGTTTTCTAAAAAAGGAGAAAAAAATAGTAAAGAAGTGATAGAAGATAGTAGCTACGACATACGTATGGGTCAGAATTTAAGTGAAATAGTACTCTCATGGCTCACCAAGAACATAATTTCATTAGGTCTGAAATATGACTGTAGACTGTAATGTAAAATAATTCTGATGAAGAATGAATCAAAACACATACTGTGATTTTCAGAAGACTTAAGTATCTGACTTCTGGAAGAGTAAGTATTCAACATGTCTGTTACAGCAGGAGCCAAAGCTAGGTTAATTTTTTTAAAAGAGTTATGTCATACCGGAGGAAATATGTCTGAACATGTATGGAACATGTATAATCATAGAATCACAGAATCATAGAATGGTTTGGGTTGGAAAGGACCTTAAAGATCATTGAGTTCCAACCCCCCTGCTGTGGGCAGGGACACGTCCCACTAGACCAGGTTGCTCAAAGCCTCATCCAGCCTGGCCTTGAACAACTCCAGGGATGGGGCATCCACAGCTTCTTTGGGCAACCTCTTCCAGTGTCTCACCACCCTCACAGTGAAAAATTTCTTCCTAATGTCTAGTCTAAATTTACCCTCTTTTAGCTTATAACCGTTACCCCTTGTCCTCTCACTGCACTCCCTGATAAGAGTGTTTCCCCATCCCTCTTGTAGGCCCACTTTAGGTACTGGAAGGCTGATATTAGGTCTCCTTGGACCCTTCTTTTCTCCAGGCTGAACACCCCCAATTCCCTCAGCCTGTCCTCATAGGGGATAATTATTTGCTGTCATGGCTGAATAGAAACCTGTCTGTAATATAATGCAGGAATAAAATTAAGCTGTTTATGAGATGTTTTAAAAATAAGACCAGTTTCACTGGATCAAGCAAAGGCTAACTTGATACCTTGTTTTTAACAAGAGGGCAATAGCACTGACCTAGGGAATGTCCAGGAGTAGGGAAACACATAGAAATACTTCCCCAGAATACTTTCCCATCCTGCCAAAACTGATGCTTCAGAGACTTCCTGAGTGGGCATGATTACCTTCATGTTTGAAAACCTTCCGTTAGTTTGTGTAGAGAATTTAAAAATGTATATTTACTTTTTGTATTCCCACTGTGTGAAGGACCAGTCTTCAGTCTGTTTTGAATCTGCCACTTGCTCCTTTTATTTAATTTCCTCTACTTACAATTGTTTTCCTCATATTACTCTTGTTTTTCCAGCTCTGCATCATATTCCTCTCTCAATTTTCTCTCTTCCACCTGTGGAATAACTTACGGAATAAGTAGCTTGATAGCCTGGAGATGTGGTGCTGCAGGAAGCAGTTTGTAATTCCCTGATACAGGGCTAGATGGCTTATGAGTTCTGTTAAGTATTGCTGGCCATGCTTTCTTTAGGGTGCTTCACAAGTGAAATATTAGATGTAGCTGAACTCTATACTGAAGCTGAGAGAGGGCAGGCATAGAAGAAATCTTCTGATACATTTTTTTGGTGCAGGTAGAGGTCATGCTGCAAGACATTAGGGTGTTTCAGTGGGGGAAAATGAAAGTTTCTTTCCCTGTCTTTTTTTCTTCTTGTGGCTTCCCAGAAGAGAAGTAACTTATGGTTACATGTTAAGCATAAAAGCTAAACACTTCCTCCTGGGCCTGAAGACTCTTACTGTCACACCCAAATGGCATGCAGGTGAGGAAAGTTGAGACCATCTTGCCATTTTATGAATCAGAGCATCCATCCTCAAAATCCTGCTTTTTTTTTTTTTTTTTTCTTTAGTTGCTTTGCTGTGCAGTATTATATTAAAAATAAAAAAACCGGCAAAACCATGTAGCTAGGAATGTTCTTAAACTAAAAAAGTTTCAAACTGCTATAACAGTAGTTTTGTTGTATTTAAGCGTTCTGTTTATCAACTAAGAGAATTAAGACTCCCAAACTGTATTTATATTCTGTTTCTTTCCCTTTCCCTAAGATGTAAGTTTTTTTGATGGAGAGTATGACTGGAGATAACATTTGGATTTTAAGAGCTGTATTTTTAGCCTGTTCTTACATAGAATTCCATTTTACTCTTGAGTTTTTCGACCGTGTCACTGAAATGCCCCAAATATTGGCTGACGATTTATTCCAAATAGCAATAACACATTAGTACATAGAGAGACTGCTTACCTGTTTTTGAGCAGCGTAACTATTTTCCTTCTCCACAGGGCTGTTTTTCAATGCTTTCTCCCTGGCATGGTCTGCCACCAGGTTCTGGTGTAGGATTGTTACACTGGCGAGTTCGAGTTCTTTCTCCATTGATGCAGGTGGACCAAGCACTCCAACAGCTCCAGCCTCCATCAGTGACAACTGGCATTAAGACACCATACTAGGATTAGTCCAGCATCTCTCTGTCTTCTGTGCAGTGACAGAAAGATTAATTAGAGCTTTTTGCTTGGCAATTTGAGGGTGGACGAGGTAGACCATGATTCAATTCTTACATTCTCAGTTATGGTGACTCTGCAGATCATTGCAGCCTCCAGCATGCAACCCATTGCACAGATTTGGCTTTTGAAAATGTCCTTGTCAGTGGCACTGCTTAAGAGCTCAGAGGTTTCAACATGTTTGTCACCCTAGGAAGCTGCCTGAACATCAAGTTCTAAGGCCCATTTTGGACACTTCTGCTTTAAAAACTTGCCCACATAGAATGAATTTACTGCACACTGATATTTTTACACTGTCAGTCGCAGAACTGCGTCACCTCCCTTTCTCCTTTGTGGAGCAATCTAATATTAAGCTAGGGCAGTAACTATGAAATGTGATCATATGTTAGCAAACACAGTGCATTTGCTGAAACTGAAGACAAAATAGCTTGTGGCATAGGGAGATGATTGCATTTGCCTGAAATCAGTTTACCATTACTGTACCATGCTCCAGTAATGCTCCTGTTTGCTTAAATGAACTTGGGGTATCATTCCAAGGCACAACAATGTATGTGGGACAATAAACTCTAGTTTAGAGTGCCCTCTTTATGGAAAGAACCCAGTAACTTACACTAACTTCTGCACCATAAACACATGAGATTTGACAGCAGTAGGTATAAGGATATGACATCTTTCTGTCCTTATAAAGGCTCATTTTGTCAGGATATTGTTCACAACAACACATATGCTCATTTTAGTCTGTCTGGAGTATATACTCACCTTTAACTAATGTAGATTTGGGAATCTGACATGCAATTCCCTTAAAGTAGCTTGAGCACATACATGTACAGGCTCCATCTACCAGCACAAGGGTGCCTCCATTTTTGCAGGGTTCACATTTGCACACACTGTATTCAGCAATGTAGTCTTCAATTGCTCTTTCCAAATTTTGTTTCTTTAAATATGCATCTCTCATCTTAACTGGAACAAGTGTATGTATTGGAGAAGGCTGTAGAAGAAAAAAACCCATGACTTTTCCAAAGTTCTGAATTCTTTTGATACACCCATCACTAGAGGAAGCATCTGAAGAAACTGTCAAGATGAAGAAAATACCTGAAAGTTCATGATAAACTTGGAGTCTGACCTACTCTTAAAGCAAAAGCTTTCAAACTGTAAGAGCCACAGCTTTGAAGAAGATGTACTTACCCGTTGCTGTATCACTACTGGAGCATCAACCAAAGACTTGGCCCACTGTATGTAATCGTCTACATCAACCGTTTTGGATCCTCGCAGTAACATTTCTTTTATTTTAACTGAAAAGTCAATCTTCCCTCCATCAACTAAGGAAATTACATCATCAATGACAGCATCATCCTTAAATTCTGCTGCAGAAAGACAAGAGGATGAAGAAGAAGATTTAATACCCATGCATCTTGAAGAACAGTTATCCTATTAGCGCAATCAAATCTCTGTAAAATGACCATAGAGAGAAGAACCCTTCACTCACTAGTTCTGCTGGAATTCAATCTTTCTTTGCTCATACCTCTTATGTGGGAGGAAATATTCTATTTTGCAATTGATTTAGAAAACCGTATATCTGAAAGGAAAAGAAGGGGTAGGGAAAAATGTGAGACATGGAGATCATAACCATTTGATAACAGGCCAAAGGTAGGATGAGTAATGCTACTGTATCACCTGAGCTGAAACAGAAAAGGGCAGGAATTGGAATAGAAGGAGCTTTTGCTTCATAACTAAAACGTAAGAACAGAGCACTGAAATTAATTGCCTATTCTGTGCTCCATAGTAAATCTCCTTGCCTTTTGCAGTTTTTAGGTCATGTGATAAAAGACTCATCTCCAGACACACAAAGGAGCAGAGAGGAACAATGACAGACCAGGGAACACAAGTAGCCTCGTCAGAGAAAAGGAGCCCTCGCCTTGACTCCTCCCAGGCCTGTCCCAGCAGACCCATTAGCCCTGCAGGGTAGGGCTGAGGATGAGTCAACAGCAAGATGAGTCAGTGGAAAGGCTCTCTGGATGCAAAGAAGAGCATTTTGGGACTGCACAAACTTAAATACTTAGAGTATATATAAGGGAGTGCCGTTGAAGAGGTAAGGGGTATCAAGGTGGCTTTGGGAGAAACAAGCATTGGAAAATAGAGGGATAAAGACAAAAAAAGGGACTGGTTGCATATAGTAAGGTGGCTGATCCGTGAGCTTGTCTGCTATGTACTGTCCTTGATCTTTGCAGTCTGTCCTGGCTTACCATTAGATCCCATTTCTGACTGTTTCCCTGGGTAAGGGGAGTCTATTCTGCATGCATGCCTCTGTATGGAGAACAGTGTGCCAGCTACTAGAGTTGGAGAGTGGCTGATAGGGACCTGGTGTTCGGGGTGCCAACAGCTGGAGTGAATAAGGATACATATGTCAGTGTGCAATCACTAGCAAATATCAAGCCAGACTAGCCCGTGAATAGGGTAAGTGGCTTGGGAGCCAAGTATCAAAATGGCTGTTAGTCTGGCCTAGGTGTGTACGTATCTCTAGAATGAGACAACTAGAGGAGCTGTCTGCTGGAGTGACTAGGGTTCTAGGACAAATACCGGAGAGACCAGAAGGGCCTGGGGTTGACTGAGGCCTGTTTGCATGTGAATGTGTGTCTATGTAAGACAACTGGAGATAGGAGGATCCAAGGGCCAGTTGCTGGGTAAACTGAGCACCTAAGGCCAGTTACTGGAGGCATCCATAGTGTGTGTGGGGGGGTGCATGCTGGTGTGCATCAGGCAGTCTCTACCAGTAATGGGACTGGAGCTGTGGGCCTTGGGGTTTTGTATGTCCCGGTGCCAGTAACAGTGGAGACCAAGGATCCAGTTGCTGGCTCGATTGAATGTCTAAGGTCAGCTGCTGTTATATAAGGGCAATTGTGTGTGTGCCTACTGGGAACACATGCTCAGCCTGGCTTGACCTTGGAAGTATGGCAGCCTCACCTTTACTGGTCTACTGAATTTGTCCTTTCCCAAACAGCAATAACTATATTGATTATAAAAGGGGAAGAAATTAGAATAATCTTTCCTTAGGCAAAAAGATATAATGTAAAAAAGAATGTCCTTACAGTTGTCCTTCATGTGGATCTTTTCACATTTACGGCTATCAATATTAACATTGGCATGTAGGTCTTCATATGCAATATTGGCATCTAAGTGATAACCAAGGCATCTTTTCACATCTTCTACAGTGATACCTGGAAGTAGAAATAATTAGGTAATTAGAGGGATTGAATGACTATGAATAATATGATACTATTATTCTTGGAGAAAAAAATTCAGGGCTATTGGAAATGTTTATGGCTTTCTTCTTCCCATTTATTTTCTGCTTTTTCCTCCTCCATGAAGTTAAAGTGAGGATGATTGTATTTGAGGTGCCTGCACAGGGGCAGGTGAGATCTACAGTGATTAGGAAAAATACCAAAACCCTCCAAAAACTTATTTCTGTTTTCCTTGATCTAGCTGAAAGCAGACATCTCTCTAGTCTTTCCATATACTCTGTTGGAATTTAGTCTTTCTCAGCTGCTTATCATTTGCTCTTTTTACATGCTAAATAAAAAGTTCCACCCTCAAACATGTTTCTTCACTCCTTTTCCCCATAAAGTTAATTAAGGCCATTAATCTCTTACTTTTTTTAGTCTAAACCTCCTCTCTCTGCTCCTGTCTCTAGCACCTCCTTTGTATTTATTAAACTCAAGCATATCATCTGGAACATCACTTTTGTGTTCAGAAACAATTTTGCTTAAGATGGGTGCTTTAAAAAAACAAGTGCAGCAATCTCCAGGTGCTGAACAGAGTGATAGTGGGATATGTAAGCGACATCTGTGCGCCATGTCCCTTGGCATAGTCTAAACACATGATAGTAATATTGTTGCTGGTGCTTCATGCAGCAGGTGCTTATTTTCTGATCTCCAAAATCAGCATGAGAATTGCCTTTTCTAACTTTATTCCAGAGTGATCGCTTTAATCTGTCACAAAACCGCATATATCTGAACTGCACACGAGGGAGGTTTAAATTGCTGCTTTCCTATCTTAACCAGGGCAAGGAAAATTCCAGTGTGAATGTTAAAGTGTATAAAAAACAGTTTCAGCACACTCAAGTATGCCATGTGATTTCTAGGAGGTTTTTGAATCTATTCCTTATTTTTTTGACACCACCATACTCTTAGAGTGATTTTACCACAAGAAGGTACCGACTAACAAATTATAATTAAGGTTTAGGCAGATTTTCTAGGCATTGGGGATCTCTTATGAATCATGCCAAACCAATTAGTATTGCTAATATTTTGAAGGGGTTTAAGACTTTTTTTTTCTCAGTTACAGACTTAAGATACAGACTTCAAAGAATTATAAAAGTTCCAAAGACTGACTCTTATCTCTCTTGAACTCCTGTAATTCTATAATGTCACTGGTGTGCCACAAGCAGCACACACTGAATGGTGCTGTTCTGAGTAGCACTTCATATACACAAATCTGTCCTCATACATCAAATCATGTCCTTTTGCACGACTGGAGACCTGGTGATAATCTGCATACTATAGGAAGGCCAACAGAGTGCATACCTATTTGAGACATAGCGTAATTATCCAGCACATACACAAGTTCATACTTTCCTCCTACAGTTCCAGAGACTGCATAGTGAGTTCCATAATCTTCTAGGAATTTGAAATATTGCCCCTTATCATATTCAGTAGGCAGAAAGTTTAGATCATCAAGGAAACTATCTGTGAGACGGACATCACGACTCCGCATTTGGAATCTTCCCAGTTGAATCTTTCCTTTTACATGCAGAAAAGTTTGGTTCTGGATGCAGGGAGAAGAAAACAGATGAGAGTACCATTCTGGTATGCAGCACAGAAGGATAATCTGTTCTATTTTACTTATAAAGAAACTGCGGCACTTTTAAACATGGTATTCAATCCAGCATTTTGGAACAGGGACAGACTTGTTTAATTCAAATTAGAAGTTCTCCAATTTAACGTGAGGATGCAGGAAGAGATTTAGATAATTTCGGTTCTTCCAGTTTTGCAGAACTCTCCCCTTACTAATTTCAGCAAGCCCTTTATGTTCTCTTTGACAACAAGGTCTCCTCTTTAAGTACATCTACTGAAAGTGCCTTTCTAACTTTCATAACATTGAAAAGTAATTTCATATGCCTCACCAGATTATAGAAGCTGCCCACCGAGGTCAGCTTCAGAGGAGTTTTGTCTTTGTTTATAGTCAGAGCAGAACTAAGGTCTCTCTTTTTTTTTTTTAGAACACTCCTGTGTTATTCTCAGACTGTCAGAAGAAAGGGCATAGCTCCAATTAAAAACAAAAAAAAACCAAAATAACATAATCAAAATGAAAATTCATAAGGAAAAAATCCGTCTGAGGTATTTGACCCATACATACATTCTAACTCTAGATTTAGTGACTGATATTTTCATAGATTACACTGCAGATGGTTTTATACCATAATCTAAACTAGGGCCTAGCTGCTGCCCATAAGACAACATCTTGTGAAATAGTTGCACTCAAGACTCTAAGCAATCATGTGCCTTCCAAGCCCCATTACTGTCTGCAGTACTTGTGTGACTCCCTTAACAGTAATGCCTAACAGGAGGTCCGTAAAAGGTATGTAGCAACTGATCATCACATGAGCTGGCACCATTTAAAGGGTCTTACACTGCTGACTCAGATGCTGCCTAGGACTGGCAAAAATCTTCTGGCATCTAAATCTCTGTGAGGAAATTTTTGTAGGTGCAAATATTTTTGCCATTCAGCATGTGCAAAATCCCTTACTGTCCTGGTGTCCCCGAGCTACTCCTGGCTTTAACTTGCAGGTGAGCCCTGGATGGTTCTCAGGCAGGGACTGCCACTCCATTAACCTGCAACAGAGTGAGTTGACAGTGATAGACCTCTGCTGGTGACAGATCACAGCTCATTTTCTGAACTCTGAGCAGGAATTTGAGGTGAAAAATCCTATCACAAGCAACTAGACTATGAGCAGCCTCTAATATACCCTGAGTTACAGAACTTGATAGTCTGTGGAGGTGAATGCTTTGAGATTTAAATGCTCCATTTCTGTCCCAAGAAAACTCGTACCAATACAAAGTCAGGTCTATATGGCAGGTTCTCTTTATAGTACAGACCTTTCTCTTCAGCATTATTTTAATTAATCTGTTATAAAAGTTGTCTTAGTTTTTCCATATATCCATTTGATCTCTAGAGCTCTGAAGGGGGTCCCAGAAAAAAAGGCTGACAAGAAACTTGAAAAATGGAGTGAGCTGAGGCAGATCTATGCTTCCTTGCATGTGGTGCATTTCAGTGCTATGGAGCTGATGTACCTTGTACATGATGGCATGCTGCCATCACAGACTTTGGCTTATATGTTAGGAAAGGATATATGACCTGGTCAGTTAATTCCACTAGTAACCAGCTGCTGGATCAGGCCATACTGTCTAGCAGGTCTAGTATCATTTGTTGTGGTCTCCCTCTCTTTGACCTCACTAGATGCTAAGGCTACTTCTTTACTAGTAAATAAAATGGGATAGGGCCTTTCCTTTGCCTCAAAGGGCAGGTAGCATGGTATGGCTCATGTGCAACCCCAGAATAGGCTTGGTTTCGCCAGGTTGCCTACTGGGAACATTCCCTTCAAACATGCTGCAGGAACCACAGGATGGGCACTGCTTATTACAGCATGAAAGCTGGCACAGACTGAAAAAAAATTGCAGTGTGCCAGTCCTAATGCCTGTGCCTCTTAGCCCAGTCTAGTTTATTAGTATAGACATACCTGAATGGCTGAGATCTGACTTTTCTGTGATTATTCTACATGTCTGTTTTGGGTTTACCTAGTGTCGGCCTACTCAGTGGCAATTTTTACCCCAGTACTTGACCTGACTTGCCCAAACTGCACTAGATCACAGCTGCTCTCTAATCAAGATGAAATCAAAGATCTTTAGCCATTTCTAACATCAAGCCCCTGTTGAAGATGAGGGTGGTTGCTAGTCAAGGGTAAACAGTGGGAAAATGAAGCTACATTTGGTTACCCTTTTGCCACGTCTGCAATCTTAACCCTAGTCTTGCCAGTATTTCATTTTTGTGACTAAATTAAGGAAAAGCAGAAGGCAACTAGAATACTTAGAAAGATTAATATTGTATTATTCTAATACTGTGCAAATTTTACTGCTTGCAAAATGCTACATTAAACCTGTTAGTTTGATTTTACTTACCCTTTCTGTGGAGCTCTTCAGGACAGAACTTAAACTTGAATTCTTGCTATAGTGATACTTGAAATTTCCTTCTAAACCAGTTTTGTTGCTTCCTTCAGTAGGTGTGTATTTCAGAGACAGGTCAGCATTAAAGTGTTTTTGTTTTTCTATGTAAACCTCTCGTAACAATTTTACACGGTCATGGTAGAACACAGATGTGAAGGTTTTGTCTGCTTTTGTCTTAGAAAATAAAATTAAAAGGTTGTATGAGAAAACATAACAGGCAGTAATAAAAAATCTACACAGCACTTTAAAGTTCTATCTTTTACACAGCTTAGCAATACATTTTTTTACAGGTCTTTTTTTTTTTTTTTTAAGAGAAAATTAATGGAAATACCACTCGCACCCCAAATCACCTCATCTGGATCAACTCAGTGGTTCAAAACTAAACAGAAAGACTGCAGTGACAATATTTCAGTGAATGTTAAATCTCAGCATGGAACACTGCCAAAGTAGTTTATGAGTGTCAACAGTTCCTTTACATTTAAGGAGTAGTAGTCACCAGATCCTTTCTAGAATGCAGACTAGATTTGCCGATAGATCCCAACATCTGAAATAAATCAGAATGATGATTTTCCTTTCTTATAGCAGAAAATAGCAAATTCAGAATACCTATTTAGTGTTGTTTATTTTTGTATACTTTAACAGAACATAGCATTTTAGTAACTGAAAATGATTATGCATCAAAATCAAATATGAGCAATGATCTCTGGGACAGATTTACTCATTTTGGTCAGAATCTGGTTTAAATCATCATTGTTCTTTGAGGTTCCTACTTACAGTGATAGGCAAAGCATTTGGTAAGCAAAATACTGCTTTGATTTCTGAAATGCATCTGACATTTATGTTTCAAAGTTCATCAACATTTTTGGTGTTCAAACCTCACTGCAATTCATAGTCTGAATCTCAAAAGCCTATTAGGTTTTTTTACAAGGGGACAGAGAAAGTCATAATTGATTAGAAAACTCAAGCGGGACCAGAGTATCATAATATTATTCCTGCCTTTTTATCAGTGTCTTTTGTGTGTCCGAAAAAGTAGCATGATTTTTTCTCTACCCAGTAAAAGTTAGGTAACAAATTCCTTACTGTATATTTCTTGTTCATCTCAACCACTTGTCTTTTGAACATTCCAGAATGATAGTTTCATTTACTAGGCACAGGTGCAGCAATGAATATGTAGGAATTTATCTGGTGCAACTGAGCTTAGCTGCTAAAACAAATTATAACAAAACCTGTTTCCCTCTGGACCTTATCAAAAGCTTGATGCTAAAAAGCTGCGGCTGCCTGACTCAAGGGATACGCTGAGTCTTCCAAGAGGTTGTCAGGATTAATCGTTCAGTTAAACACATCCTAGTTGGCACAGGAGGACTTAGACTTACATCATAAGTGAGAACACCGACGTTCCATGGCTTGCGGTAGTACGTCCGTGTGTTTCCATCACGCACCCTTTCACAAAGACCATTGAAAAAGTCATTGTCAAATGGGCTGGCCATGGGCTTCATCCCTAAAACATTGATTCTACAAGAGAAATACAGGAGAAGTTACACTTCAGAAAAGGAGCTGTCCGCATCCATAGCCTTTAGACAATGGTATTATGACTAGAAAAGACAGATTCTGTAAGTAGACTATAACTGTGGAACTGAATTTTGCTTCATCCATAGCAGCTTGCCTTGTCTCTTGTGGTCCTCTCGTTTGTGTAATGTATATAGTGATACATCCTTTGTAAAGCACTTTAAGAGCTATGTATGAGAAACAAGCAAATAAAAGATAGATATTAAACATCAAACACAGTGAGAACCTTAGGAATAAAAGGAGGTAAAAAACATTTTTTCTTTACGAGTGTATTTATGAGGAAGCATTCCTTATAGGTTTAAAAGGGACCACTCAACCACTACTTTCAACCTGTTTTTTTCATAACTTTGTTTGTTTGCTTGTAGGAACTTTGGTATCAAGTGTGTACAAGATCCATCAAATCTGTAGCAGGAATATACAGCTACTCTTAGCATTGTCTTTGCTTCCAGGGTGTGACCTCTTGGAGTAAGAGAATTCTCTGGAACAGAGGAGAGGAAATCTGAACCCCTACAAACCCAGAGAAGTGAGAATATCAGCTGTATAGCTCTATGTATCTACATACCAGTGTACAAGAGATACTTCCACAAATAACTCCTCCTTGGAGGATTCAATATTGTGTTTTTTGCCTTTCGTGTCCGTTTCATAGATTTGAATATTTTCATTATTTTCAGTATTTATTTCTTATACATGTCCACATACTTATCTAAGTGTAGAAAGTGGTTACCAATTCATCAAAGTCGCCAGTGTAACTACTGCACATCTATACATTTTCTCATGCAAGATTTTATTAATGGTTATAATAGAAATAATAAAGAAGTTACTTCTAAGAATGTCTGAGTATTTGGATTACTACCCCATGCTACAAGGGCGCATTTTTGCTCTTTTGCAGTAATACTATTATCAAAATTAAATGAAAAAGATGCATCTTTTACATTTAAACACAAGGTGATGCTGTAGTATACTTTGATTTTCATTCCAGTTTGGATAGCTGCCTTCTAACTCGATTTGTAGATAAACAATATGTCACACTGTCTTTTTGTTTGAAACCAAAGAAATCCAGCAGGGTATGAGAACAGAAAGATTAATTTTCAACTTAGATTAATGAGGAAAACTCCTGTAAACAATGAAGATCTGAGAAGTGGAGAATGCAATACTAGAAAAAAGCTGCAGGCAGAGTGCTGCAGTAAGGCATCCCATTGTATAAATAATCAAGATACATTTTCTCCCTTTTAGACATGCATGTTAATAGAGTAATTGAGAATGACTGATTTGTTATGAAATATCATTTGAAACATATCTATATATCTATAAATCTATACATTTAAATATTAAGTATTGCATAGTATATTCACGTAACTTCTATATATGATTCTGTGTATTAACATAATGATTGATTTACACTGTCTGTATAAATATTTTATCCTCCTCACATACACAAAATAAAACCGTAGTTAGGTGTTCTTCCAAAAGCTATGTAGTGTTTCTGAATGCAAACGTAAACACAGTTCAGATTCTACTTTTGGGAATTTCAGTGTGCCTCAGTGCTTTCAGCTGGCTTTGGAGGTAGCCCTAGAATCTCCATAAGGCCCAATACTAACTTTTTCCTTCGCTACATACCCTTGGCCTGCAGTCCTGCCAACTTCAGACACATCAATATCATGGTTACGGCATGGTGATCGTGGGTCAGATTCACAGTTATCTTCATCAGAAAAGTCTCCACAGTCATTGTCTACATTGCACACAAGTCGTCGCTTTATACATCGACCTAATCAAAGAATAAAACATTGAATGCGTACATCTTTTTTTCAAGATGGACTTTAAATGGCACCCCCAGCTAGTCTTCCTTGAGATGTTCCTCTTTGTGTATTTCTATTATTGTCACAGGGAATTTGAGTCCTACACCCTGCCTTATTGAAATGAAAAAAACCTCACACTACAATATTTACTTACGGGTTTACTAGTATGGCTAAGAAAGGTAAGTGACAGAAGAACTTCTGTCATTTGCAGAAAGTTATTACTTCCTGTGATTGTTTCTAATAATCTTTGATTATTAGGGGTTTTTAAAAATATATTGAGAACAGAGAAAAAACAGAAATTCAATATCAACACAGAATTATTTCGCAATTGTTTAAATTTTGCTATTTGGACTATACTATTTGAACACTATAGTTTTCAAAACTACAGTGATTTGTATTTTAAAGCAACAGTGAAGTAGTAATTCTCCTGAGGTTGCATATCACAAGTTCTACAAAGACTCATTCTCTTTCTACAGGATTTAAAGATTTGGGGTAAATTTGGCCCTAGCATAATAAAACACTTGTTTATATCAACTGCCTCACCTGTAAATGCCACACAATGGCTATGAACTAGTAGTTAAACACATATTTTCTAATTTTTCTTTCTCTATTTGCACTTTACAGTATTTGAGACAAAGACAATATTGCTGATGGCTTGGGACTCAAAATTCATTTACCATCTTTCCTCTTCTGTTTTGATTAGTCTTATTACCACAAACTTTTCCTGTCATATTTTGATTTATGATGAATCTTGAAAGATATTTTCATTCATATGCCATGCATGTACCACTTTACAAATTTACATCTTACTTTGGATCTAGAGGCCTTCTGGTCTACAGCTAGCATCCATTATACTGCTTCAGTCAGCAAAACTCCCTATAATTTTGTTAAAATTCCTTCAGTCCTAGTTTTTCCCAGTGATTTTTCATAAAACCTAGTGATTCTGTAGCAGGTGGAGCAGTTATGCTAGAATAAAAGATACTCATAGTATGGTCAGCTTTTAACCATGGAGTAGAAATTACAGGAGAAGAATTAAACTAAACGTAAATTATAATGGAAGATTAGAGGAATGTACCCCTTCTCAAGCACTGTTCATGCTGTGGTTTTGGCATTGTGACTTTGCAACCCACCTGTCTACACACTGGGGGTTCTCTTTAAATCCTATCAATAAGGCACTGCTTCAGGAAATCATCTCCAACTAGAAAAGCACTGAAGTATACCTCTCTTTTTGTGTATGTGGAAACTGATTCAACTTCTCCACAGAAATAAGTAAAACGTGCTCTCCTGAGTTATTGCATAACTTGCCATGGCGTGAAAACAAAACCTACCAGAATTGCATTGAAAGTCAGTACCGCAGTCTGGTTCTGTTTCTTCAGGACAGACTCGGCTGGGTTTACAGCTTTGTGTATCTCCTAAGGTCTCCAGGCATGGTGTTCCACCAAACTGTCCGAATTTTTCAATACGTCTAGAGCGAAACTTGAAGGATAAATACCACTGTTAACATTGCTTAGAGAGAAAAGAGAACTACCAGAACTGAAGGATTTCCAGATTAACTTAGAACTTTTCAAAATGAAGCATCTTTGGTGAGATACTTTGTTGAAAATCCATAGGCACAGCTCATGGTGTAAAAAAAATGTACAGGAACACTGAATTAAGAATGTCTTAGCAAGCATGTAGAGGTGCTTGTTTTTCACTATTTAGTTTATTTCACTTTTTCATTATCTTCAATCAAGGGAAATGCATCATATATATTTTGTATGCTTTCAAGTCTTTAATTTCTTTGAAGTCTCATAAAAAGATCTCTCCTAAGCAAAAAATTGCTTTTGATTTAAAAAAGGAAAATGTATTGAAAAGTAATGTTCTTAGTAGAAACATCCACATGCCCAAAATATATAATTTCTTTCAACCAAACATTTTGAATGAGAACCAGTTTTGTACATCTGGATGTATTCTTCTTTTACTCTTATGGCTACAGATCTGAAATGATTATGGGTTTCATCTATACATGAACATACAATATTAAGCATTGCAATCTGATATTTTCCCGTAACTAAAAGGCAGACAGATAACATCCCTTTGGTTGTGGCTTTGGAACAAAGACTTCCAACTGTAGCTTACCCTTTGGTAGGTGCATGGGTCACAGGGCCCCCATGCGCTCCAGCTGCTCAGTTTACAGTCTATCGGAGATGGATCATTCAGTTCTCTTGTTCCCCTGTGGAAAGCTTTTTCTGAAAAGCTGTCAAATAAAACATTCCAGTACAGTCCTGGACTAAAATCACATGTGAGTTTGTATTTAAACCATAGACCAATAATTTGGAAGTATCTTGAAGCTGTTTTCTGCTTCACTTTTATAGCCGTACTTGGTACTTAGATATATAAACAGCTGCCTAACCTGAAATTCTTTTGTAGTTTGAATTTACATTCAAAAAAACTTTGAAGACTTAATAAGCCAGCTCATTCTCCCTTTTCTTCTGGTGGGTCATGTTATTGGAGAGAATCAACAATAATACACAGAGAACAACTGCAGTTCCCCCATTCAGACAGTGTCTGCATTCTTCATGCCTAAACCTGAAGACAAAGGCACAGCAGCACATATCAAATAGACGTAGCACTTCAATACCTGTCTTTGTGATTTTTTCTTTAGCTTATTAACTGTAATGAGGTTGCCCTCAAGCCTAGGCAAAATTTTAAATGCTTTCCTGATTTAAAGAAGGCATATAAATAAAGGTATTATTTGCTAATAGGCTAACTTTTATGAAAAGCTAGATAAATGTTTAGCTGTTTTCTTCAGCTTGCCAAGCTTGAATACTTTGCCAGCTTGGCCTATATTTTCTACAGTGACTCTTCATTTTAGTGCCCAGTTTTAAATACCATGAAATTCCCAGCTCTCAGTAAGTGAAGTGCCATCACTTTACGGAAATAGATTTTCTTTAAAGCACCCACAGTTGGACCTTAAAAACTGATGCACCGTAGGATGACTTGTTAATTTTAAAAACCAAGGCCAATAGTTTACTGGTGACTTTATCTTCACAGGTAACAATGCTGGAAAACAGATGAGTAAGAGGAGCACTGGAGTCTAACTTGCCTGGCTTGCTCTCTGTAGTTTATTCCAATTTGGCCCTACATGGTGAGCATTCATCCACTGCAAAGCAATTAGCTCTGTGCACCTCTCCAGGTTACTGCTATTGCCTCTGCTCTACAATGGGACCTTCTTTGCTGAAGCCCAGCTGACTGGCAGATCTGCAGCTCTCGCAGTGTGATGTATGGGCTCTTGTTGCAGGCAGGGCCTTGCCCTCCACTCTTTGACCCCCTTCCCTCGTACAAATATGTCAGAAGTCCAAACAAATGTAACCTGATTGCACAAGATTGAGAAATCTGCGTTTGGACAAGGAAGAGATACCAGTTGGTTTAGCTTTCTGGTGCCATTTATTGTATGGTCAGGTTACACCCACAGAAAGTTGTTATTGAGACACTAAATCAGCCTATGTCTCTTTCCAGCTATTGAATCTTAAACAGCTCTGGGATCACGGGGTTGTTGTGCCACCTTTTATATGCTCAGCTGGCCCTGACTGGCTCTGATGCCTCAGACTTCCTGCAGTCACATACACCAGCAGTAAACACACACCACAGCTTCCGATGGAAGTATCTGTAACAGGTGCTTCCACTGTCTTGCCTGCTGCTCCTAAATGACTCTCTTCCCAGAGGTCTCATGGCCTCAAGCTAGGGCCTGCAGTAAATGGATCCTTGGCTGAGGGTGTTGCTTTTAACAGGTAGGATTCTGAAAAAGGAGGAACAGCAAAAAACACAAATATGCCCAATATCTACAGAGAGCAGAAATGAAATAAAGAATTAAGAATTCTCTCTGTACAATAGGGAGCTCCTAAACTCCTATCTGTTAGGGAAGTGTGCAGCTTTGCTGTGTGCCTGGCACCAGGAACTGGGGTACCTGATAGAGGATGCAGATCCAGCCTTGTGAAAAGTCCTTTTTACACAGAATTCCCTTTCACTAATTCTCTGGTGAACTCTGAGCCCGTAAATCAGTAGCTCACTGGTTGGCAGCTGAAAGCGCTGGGAACTTGGGAGATGGCATTGAATACCTTCCTTGTTCTTACACTGCACCCTGAGCATCCTTTAATGATCACTATCAGGAAGAGGGTAATGGATCAGATGTCTCTTTGCTCTGACCCAGAAAGACTGTGACAAGATTCATCATGGTACTTGTAATCTGAGCCTTTTCTTCTACTTTAATATGGCCACTTAGGGGCCAGCTTTTTCTCCAGTGCTGCTGGGGTTTATGGATCCCAAAACACTCTGCAAAGTGTGTGTATTTAAAATACTGACTAAGCATGCATGCTTATGTACATCAGAATGGTACTTCAGCCTAAGGAGCTGATACAGATTTTGGAAATTATAATTCTACCTGAAGCTGCGCTGCAGTCCACTCTTGCCCTGTGTTGTATTAAGGTTTATAACCCAAAAATAAGAAAGAAAAAGAAGCATACAGCATCTCTTAGAATCTTCTACAGAAAAGATTGTCCTAGAAGGTAGTTATATAGCAGACGGAGGCACCATACAGAAGTTGCTTCAGGGGAAATGCCATCTGAATATTAAAACAAAACAAAACAAAAATTTCATCATGACAACAATTAAACATTGGAATAGTTTGCTCAAGGAAATGTTAGAATGCCCCTCACTGGAAATATTCAAGACTGCTTGTCAGGACCCCTGGATAACCTCATCTACAGGCCTGCTTTGAACAGAACGTTGTACAAGATCTCCAGGGGTCTCTTCCAACCTAGACTTTTCAATTTATACTACAGTTCTATGAAATTCTGGAAAATTGTAATGTATTTGAAGTTTGATGTAGGCCTCCAGCCTCTTCAAAAATAATTCCTTCACCTGTAATTAGCTTATTTAACAAATACTTCATCAATACTACAATTTCCTGTAACTTCATAATAAGGAGGCAACGCTTTGAAAAGTTGCTGTACAGTATTCTATTAAGTATTTTTTCCAGCATTCAGCATAACAGTAACATCAATGGATGGAAGAAATTAAAATCTACTGGTCTAGCAAATGGATGAGAATCAGCTTGTTTTATGCTGTATCTGCAAAGATGGCTGCATATTTGACCTTTCCATCTCCTTACTGATGTGGGATTGTAAACCTCTGCGTAACAACATGTATTGTGGCATCTTGGGTGAAAGACTAACAGGTTGTCCTTAAAGATAGTGGGAGTGGCAACCCTTAAACCTTACACATTACAAGATATATTGAAGCACTTAATAGGATTTCTAAAGGCAAATGGATATGTTATTCCTAGCAATTATCAGGTATTTAAGTAGTGTAGAAGTTTACACTGAGATGCATTTCTGAACTTTTAAATTATTACCTTAAAAATGCAGCAAAAATGCTTTATAGGCAGTAAGAATGAACCATTTTTTTTTGTGTCTAGGAGTGACTAAAAGAGTGATCAGACTCAACCTAGTACAGATCCTAAAGGGTCTCCTGAAGGTTCCTCTAAGCCCCATCATTTTGAGTGTGAAACAGAAATCCCAAGCAGGAAAGGCTGAGTTGAACTTTTCAAGGCAAATGGAAATCTTGTCATCAACTGCATGCAAATCAGATGGTAGCCTTTGAGCTTTCAGGTGGCACAGGTTTTCACATAATCCCAACTAAGCAACTTCTGCAAGAATATTCATTGTGTGATGTACACACACTCCTGGGCCCCCTTCAGGTTGGCGTATGAGGCTCACAGGATTTACTGCAGACCCAGCTTCAAGGTTTTGGATTTCATTGAGGTTAGAGAAGAACAACAACAACAAAATCAGAAAAAGCTAATTGCAAGTGACTTTCATGAACTCTGAAACACCAATGCATCCACTATCCAGATTGATCTGGAAATTCAAAGGGACACCTGTGGAAAGAGCATTTTATTCAACAATGTTGTTTAGAAAAAGCAAAGATATTAGGAAAAGTAGCAGGCTTGTCACCTCTACATTAGACCCAGGGAGAAAGCGTTATTGAAAAAAAACATACTAAAACAGGGGATATTAAGTCACAGAATTTAATATGAGAGGAGGTAAAAGCCATTCAGCTACTGAAAAAAGGTCACTGAAGGTGGCAGTTGGGAGAAAATACTTCAGAGACAAGCGTGGAAATCAAAATAACTTCTCTGCTATCCATCATTGGAGAGGTTTGAGGGACAGAAGAATGCTCTTTGGAAAGGAAAAGCCATTTCACAATCGGTACACAAAATTGCTTTCACCTTGTCTTGAATTGCACAACACATGGTATGCTCTCAGGCCACACAGCTTTAGTGATTTGTTGTTCATCCATACTTCAAAATAGAGAGCTGTTCAGTTCATCAGTTGCAAACTGATGGCACAAGAAAAAGTCTTGGTTTGACAATTAGCACTGACCGAGACAGAAGGTAGGGCTATCTTGAATTTGGAGAGATGACAGCATCACATAAGGGTGGGATTTAATGGAGCACCTCCCGTATGTGAACAGGCTGAGAGTTGGGCTTATTTAGCCTGCAGAAGAGAAGGCTCCAGGGAGGTTACTAGCCTTCCAGTAGCTGAAGGGGGCCTACAGGAGAGAGGGGGAGGCACTCTTTATCAGGGAGTGTAGTGGCAGGATGAGGGGTAATGGCTTTAAGCTGAAAGAGGGGAGATTTAGATTAGATATTAGGAGGAAATCTTTCACTGTGAGGGTGGTGAGGCACTGGAAGAGGTTGCCCAGGCAAGTTGTGGATGCCCCATCCCTGGAGGTGTTCAAGGCCAGGCTGAATGAGGCTTTGAGCAACCTGGTCTAGTGGGAGGTGTCCCTGCACACGTCAGGGTGGTTGGAACGACATGATCTCTAAGGTCCCTTCCAACCTTAACCATTTTATGATTCTACGAGGTGGAGTTGCTAGCACCATCATGATGCTGTGTGGTCCATGGTGCCTGCTATGGGCTCTCTATAATAATCAGTCTTCTGGCTAGAATATTTCTGACTGAATTTATCAAACTTGTGCTGTAAGTGGATCTTAATGGCAGAATAATAATAAACGTCAATACATAAGGAGAAAGGAAAGCAGCAATCCTTATAGTTCTGAAAGCTGTTCTTCAATGTCTGTTCAGGTATTTCAAGCAATAACAGCAGCAGCCACTCTCAGGTCTAGAGGCATGTGCAAAAGGCAATACTCGGCCAGTATCCACATGTTATTACAAAGTGCTTCACATGCTAAAATTTAAGTCTTAAAGCAGTGTGAGCCCAGTTTATTTTTAACATACGTGTATCTATTACAAAACTCACCTTCTTTCACCACTTGCTACTGACGATTCTCATAAATGACATAGGGTGAGGTAACTGTTTCTGGTAGTGTAGCTCTTCAGTGGTTTTCACATGACACTTTTCTAGGGACTAAGCCTTTAGTGATAGTTACAGTGAAAAAAGCAAAGGCTGTATTTCCAGAGAATTAGAAATAGACAGTCCAGGAGACTTTAAACAGAACTACTGTCAGCATAAAACTGTGCATCTTCAGAAAGAAACAGATTGAGATTAGATTGTTTTTTTCACATTCAGCATGCAATAGAACACAGTCACCTGCACTCTACATCCCTGTAAGAATATAGCTTCAAGTGGTATCAGTCACATTTATTGTGCCACATACATCCAAAATAAACAAAAAAACATTTCTATTTGACACCTTGAAAGACAGCAAGTAGTTTCCTTTTTTTATTGGCTATCTGAGCAAGCTACCATTAGAAATGTCTGAACTGGAGGTTCATGCTCTGTATTGGAGAAAAAAACCAGTGTAGACATCTGCAGAAGACTAAGGACACTTACCTTCTGCTTTCCCTAGAAAGTGAGGCAGCCACCTCTAAATTGCACAGCAGTTGCAGTATAAGCTGCAGGATAACATGGATGGTTCTCATTTTGTAGCTGAATAGACAAGAGTTGCCATGACTGAATTTGTAAGCTCTTTATTTGTTCCTTTTGTTATTTATTACCAAGAGAACAAATAAAAAGCTGTGTTTACTGAAGAGTGCCAGCTACTGGCCAAAACCGCCTTATGGTAAGTGCTCTGAAGTCCACTGCTCACAAAATTCCACTTTTTCCTGTGTGGAGCCTGGGAAATAGTGTAAAGTAGTTTCACGATTAAAACCAAACATTTTTTTTTCTTACAAGTACCTTTTAAACATGGGGAAAAAAATATATCTATTTAATTAGAGAACAGTTAACTACCTAGTAAAAAGCTGTCATAGCAATGACTCACGTAAGTAACAAGCGGTTCCTAAAGCAGAGGTGATGACGAAAGCGAGTTCAGTGTTTAACATCTTCAGGATCTTCATTTGGAATATTGGAAGAATGAAGTCCCAAGATTCCTTTTTCATCCTGCCCTAGTCAATATAAAGAATGCCACACAGTTTTATTTTATTTTTTTTTGGGTTTTGTTTTTTTTTTTTTTTTTGTGTGTGGTTTTCAAGGAGCCTAACACTCTTCTAACTTTCACTCTGTCACCAAAACCTAAACCACAAGGTAGCTCTTTAGAAGGGCATTCCTATTCAGTAGTTTACTGAATAGAGTTTTAAGGCATGTGTTGGACACAGTCACAAGACAGAAGTAACTTCTAAGTAAACTACTGTTTAGCAGTTAAGAGTGAAGTGCCTGGATGCAAGCTTAAAATAATCATCTAGTACAAGGACATTCCAAGTTACTATGGGTAAGTAAAAAAAATAAAAAATTACTTTCATATTTTCTGTTCCCCCTTATTGTGGTAGGGAGAGGAGAGGGTATGAAATAGGGCAGTTTTTTCTCTCCTTAATTTGGGATAATTAAATTTAGAGGAACTTAAACCTGATGCAGCTTTAGTCCAGCTTGATAAGTTCAGTTGCACTAAACTTGTTTGTTGAGCCAGGATGCAAGACAGACACTTGTAATATTGTAATATTGCAATATTGCTTCCTCATACCTTCTTCAGTTGATGCTACATACACACCACCACAGTTCATGGTTCTTTAAAACAGACACTAAATCAGAGTAAACAGCTGTTCAATCTAAGCTGGCAGAACAGCAAGCATCTTTGGCCTGCTTGTAAGAGGTCCCACTAACCAGCTCTTTGTGATCACCCTGGCAGCTATTTCAAAACTCTGGCATAGTAGGACTGTCAATTTTATCTTGATCAGCAAATAGTCATTTAGATGCTTAACTCAAATGCTGGTAAACATATTCCTTCACTCAAGCACCAAAGACAGCCAATTGTTTTTTTTAGCTGTAATGGTATCTTTGAGTACTAAATTACATGTTTCCACAGAGCCAAAAAAGTAAAAAAAAAAGACCAGCAATTCTGTGTGAAACACCATAAGACATATTTCAGGCTGGATACCAACTCCTTTTCAATTAATTGTTTTCAATCCCTTAACCATACCAATCAAATAGTATTAAAAGTAAGCAAGCAAGGACCCATTCTATTTATTCAGTGATATATCAGGCTGGCGGTTACAGGTCTGCCTGTGGTATTAAAGGCTAGCCTAAACCAGTAACTTCCAATAGATTTATTCTTTTTGGCCATCTGCATTAAAGTAGTTGTAAAATTTGTTCTGAACATGAGCTAAGTGTTCTAATTTAGTTTTCCTAGCATAAACTTAGACCTCATGATAAGCTGGAACAGACAAGATGAATTAATGAAACTTCTGAATGCAATACAATTTAAGTACCCAGCTTCCATGGTCCTGCAGAGGGGAGCAAGAAAGCATTTAGCAATAGCAAACTCAGGCTGAGCAGCTAATGGGACAAGCTTCTAGTTGCAGTTTATAAACCAGATAGGGATTTTATTTTTTACCATGGGATAGCATTTGTTGAACGAGCCTCATGCAAGAAGCAAGGTCTTATGTCTTTCTGTAGTTATCAGACAACTATATTAAGAACCTGGGAAAAACAATTCCTAACAGAACTCCTAGTGTCAACTAGACCACAAGATTGAGTTATGGAGAACAGAATTAACAGCCACACTGATTTTCATTTGGTAAAGAGTTGCTTCTTTTTAATGTCATTAGGTAACATCACTTGAGATACTACAGTTTTATATAACAGTGTAACATCCGAAAGTTTCTACATTTCCAGTTTGAGACAAATACTTAATTTCATAGCTTTTTTTTGCATTACAGAAAGTGCAACAGAGGTTTATATACAAGACTAACTGCATGACTGGCTGCAATGGGTACTAAGTCTGTATTCAAGTTGACCTTCTTAGCTCTCCAGTTCAGCAACTGCTTAGGCATTTGATTTAACAAAACTATTTCAAGTTTATACTTAGTATTAACATAAAAACCTCTGACACATTAGTTATCCCCACAAGTCAAGAATGTAGCTGCTACTGTCAGTCATAACCAACTGATTTAGAGACGTTAGTAAAGACTTTTTTAGAAAAGGCGTGGTTTTCAAGAGATAAAGAACTACCTCACCTTAATGGCACAGAAGTGGTGCATCTGTTCACAAGGAATCTAGGCATGGAGTGAAGCCATGATTGTCTTTTTGCTTTCTAACATATTGGAAACATGCCACACTACACCATGTGACAACTCAAACAGAATAACATCAGGAACATTTGCTGAGATATATGCAAGAAGCCTATCTGCTTGTTACATTTTTCTGCCAAGCCACCTTAATAAAAAAGTAAAATCCTAATAGATTTCCCTCCCTGAAAAAACCCCATATTAGCACCAAGACACCAGTTAGTGTTATTGGACTGCTTCAATGTTCTGCAATAATTGTTTTGGCTTATCTTACCCTAAAGTGTAGATTTCTAGTGCTCTGGACACCAGCACTTCTGTTACAGACCCCACAGTTAGTCCCTTTGTTACACATTTTCGGCAGAATGATCCTTATACCATTAGTTAAATAGACAAGTATTGGATTTTTTTTCCCCTACTATACAGATCATCTCTCTGTGGCTCAGAGACCAAGTCCTATGTCCAGTCACCAACTAGAACTGAGTAGTGCCCACTTAACTTTACAACTGGCTGCTGTTGTAGTAACAGGCAACTGACCTAGTTGTTTTAAGATGTGGAGTTTCAGCTACTAGTTCGATTCCCTTATATGAAGGCAACACTTCTTCCCTAGGTACATTCAGTTCCTATATTTTAGGACAGTAAGTGCTACAGAAAGAGGAATTGGAGTGACCATGTTCACAAGACACAGGTGCTGCTAAGCTCCTCTGTGGAAGATTGCAAATAGCTAGAGTGAAGTTAACATCCACCAATATGATTTGGGTCTCCACCATGAGTGCAACTCTCCATTTGCTTTGCCCTGAATTATCATCTTCACAGCATGTTCTTTGAGGGTTCGTGTTTCAATCCACCTGGACATGTTTTAGATTACAGACATCATGGAATGGCAGCAAGAGTGGCAGACAGCAAAGTGAAACAAGTAGAAAAATCGTGTTGAGAAGAGGTCCAGTTATTCCGTTTGTCCTTTTCTGGTTATGCCTAGTATAATGAAAAGGACTTATGGTTAGGATGCCTATAATTTATAGTTTTTATTGCTTGAACTAGCTTAGGGCCTCTGAGAACAAAACTAAAGCAATAAATAGCAGCACTTGTCCTCCATTAGCATCCAGACAGTATTTCAGGGGAAGACTTAGAGGTGTGGCAGAGGAATAGATTTGCTAGTTTGACAGTTGGTATTCTGTAACCAATGGTACAAAAGTTAGAGTTACATTAGTTTGTAGCAACAAAAACCTCTCCTAGAAGCCCTATTCTGTTCTTACTCCAATTCACCCAGAGTACAAACCCACACTTATTTAGAGGATTAACTTTAGAAAGCTGTATGGGGGAGTGTGTGCTAACACTCTCCTAAAGTGATATCTGAAGGAATTTAGTCAACCCCTCAGAGTTTTGCACCACGTATTTACTCATTAACTTTCCTCAAGGAAAGGAAATCTAGATCTTTTGTGGCCCTGAGACTTTAAGGAAAAAATTAAATCTTTTTTTCCAAGAAAGTGAAGCTTACTACATTTAGGCAGAGTGCAGCTATGCAGAAGTCTAAGTAGAGGCACTCTAGCAGATGTGTTCTTCTAGGGACTGTTTGCTATACTTCAGAGGAGCACTAGAGTTGAGGTAGTGCAGTTTTTAGCCAGCTCTTTACAAAAGGTTTTCTGAATCAATTTCAGAGAATGAAATAGGTTGTCTTATTAGTGGAAGACTTACCTGATCTATGCAAATGGGTTGCCAAAAGGACCACCAAAGTGACCGGAAGGTGGTTTCTGAGATTCCTTCTGAGGAAAGAGAGATCATAGGCTGTTAGTGGATTTCTAGGTTTCACCAGGTCTACTTGGCATTGCTGCATCAGCTAGTTCCTGTTCCAGACACCTTCTGGAAAGAATACTGCAGGGTCCCTGCTAAATACACATTAACTACTGCTTTAACAAGAAAAAAGGGCTCTAAAGCCATGTTAGCAGTTACCCTTGTCTGAGGTAACACACCTTTCTGAAAAGCCATGAGTGCTTATGGAACACTCATTTGGAGCTGAGCCAGTGTACCCATAATGAGGTCTGTTTTAGCCAAATGCCAGGTGTCTTAAGTCAGCATTCTGAAATTAATCCAGAGTTTCCACCAAGGGCTTCAAGTGCCGGTGTCCCAAATGGAGTGATCTGGTTAAGCCACTTCCTCCTTCAGGGGGTACTGAACATGGGAGCCTCCCATTCAGCAAGAGGGCTCCAGAGTCCACACTGTTCAGTGCACTCCACAGAGAGGTAAGTATAACCAAAGTGGAATACATCTGCAGCTACATTATTTTGCAGTCTTTTGTAGAAGCTCCCAATACTGAAGAGCTTCCTGCAAGGGCTGGGAACTTGTTATGGACCCAAGCCAAATGGAATCATGCTTTGTTAGCCTTGCAAGAAATGCCCTCTGTTAGATTAAATATTAGCCTAAGACATGCAAGAATTTCTGTTCCATGGCCTCCAAAGCCACAACACTAAGCCAGTGCTCAAACATAGGCACCCCTGTTGTTAAGGCAAAAGACTGGCTGGTTATTTTTTTTTTTATTTGTTTTTTTGGGGTTTTTTTTGTTTGGTTGGTTTTTTTTTATTTCTTTGGATTGTCGCATATAAAACACTCTTTTTGTGGGGGGGGGGGGGGGGTGTGGTCTTTGTTTCGAGGTTTTTTTTTTTTTAATTTTATTTTTACTACTTACAGATGAGGTACTGAAAAGGTCTGTTTTAGCTTGACTTTCAAATGGGTCATCAGCTGGCAGCACACTTTGTCGAGGAACAGGCTGTGGTGGTTCTAAGGAAAAGAGACATACTGCTATAATCACTTAACAGCTTTAACAAGTACTCAGCTCTGCCTGTGTACCAGCACCAAACCTTATCTAATTAGATACATAAAAAACCTGTACAGAAGCTGCTTTGTGTCACCTCACAATTTCATCTCCTGCTTGTCCCTCACTACACTTAAGCTAGATGGGACTTCTAACATTGTACAGACCCAGTTTACCTCATTCTAGTCAAGCAGTTTTTAGGCACTAGGTGTCAGTGTTTGGCCACTGACATAAATTCTGTAACCTTATGGGAGACAGTCCTTCAACCCTCTGGTTCAGTAACCATTAAATCAAATTTTTAGTTCTATCAGAAGAAATCAGCCATCCCAATCCCACAGCATCTATCCAAGCAGAAGAAAAAAATTTTACCATTCATTTTGGCTGACAGCTTGCTAGCTTCCATGTCATCATGATCTCTACTATCTTGAGGAATGCCTACTTTACTACTAAAATCATTGGTAAAAACTTGAGAAGCACCTGAAAGGTTTTGCTGCTCTCCTCTCCTTGCTGGTACTGCAGGTGGCTTTGTCAGATGGAAGTCTTTGAACATTTCCTTGACATCCTTCACCTCTTTATCACCAAGTGGATCCAGAGCAATAAAGGCATCACTCTCTTTCTTGGATAGCTCCCTCTGAGGTGCAGTTCTAGGTGGTGGCTGAGGTGGGCTAGTTGTTGTTGTTGTTGACATGGAGGGCAGTACAGATGGTGTCTGCGCAGCTAGTGTTGAAGATGGGAACACACTACTCTGGAAGGGATTTACAGAACTGGATGACTGCACCCATGGGCTAGATGGAATTTGTGCTGGCTGTGCCCAGAGACCAGAGGACTGAGGGGCTGCTGCACTAAAAGATGCAGGCTGTTTCCAGCTTGGCATTCCTTGAGTACTAAAGGGCATTGGAGAAAATCCTGGAGACTGAGAAGACATCATAGACCCAGGAAAGACTGATGCAGGTGGAGGGAAAGCAGGTGTCTGTGCACTCCATGGTGCTGGAGTCACTGGAAAGCCACCTAGGGGAAATTGTTACACAGCACTTCAGTGATCTGAAGACCTCAAGCAGGAGTGTATCAGTTCCACTGAGGGTAGCAGGAAAACATTTTTCATGTGCTTTTACAAAAATCTGTTTATTTAAAATTAAATGTCAAGTCATTTGGGAGGGATGGGAAAAGGGGGTTAAGATTTTTTTACTTTGCTCCATTTCAGTCCTGGAAGAACAGAATTGACATTTACGTAACAGCAGGAGGAACATATTTAGTCCTAGCACAGAAGTGACAGATTCATTTGCCATTTAGTTATTTCTGTCTAAATGATTAGTAAGACTCTGAAGCAGTGTTACCCTAGCATCCCAAGTTGTGCTTGGCCCACTTGAAACTTGTGTACCTGAAGCAGCAATCTACTGACAAAGTTTAAGCAAAAAAAACCCCTCTTCCAGGTAAGGATGCAGAGCTTACACCTCTATTCATAGAACTTAATAGTTTAGGGCAGAGAGCACATGGGTTAAAGGGCATGACACTACACATGAAGTAAAGGAAAAGTAGATCTCCTGTTTTGTTGTTAGCAGATATCGTAGACTGGAGCAAGACCTTCACTTTGTCCCCCCAGCCAATGGAGCGGCTGTGGTAGGACTTGTTTTGAAGAGGTTCAGTGGACTACTTGACACAGGTCCTGCTTGTGCCACTGAGGTCAAGCTCTCTGGTACAAAGAAGTCTGGGCTAAATAAGTCATTCGATGCAGTCTGAAAAGAAAAATGGCTTTGTGAGTGTGAGTTGGCATAGCAGAACACATGCTACCATCATCAAGTCTCCCTAGTCCCAAGCTACAAGTTTCCCCCAGCCCC
>NW_010136727.1:0-8830 GCF_000699245.1 Pterocles gutturalis | reverse complement strand
ACCATTCTGTGATTCTATGATTCTGTTTTTTATATATATATATATTAGCGCTGGAGCAATAGACATCCTTCTGGAGGCTGGCCCCTGGCCGTGCAGTCAGCCCGACTCCTAACAAGCTGTTGAGCTGTTTAATTTCTGTCGTAGAGGGTGAAGTCCTGTCCTGCGCAGGGCACCAAGCCAAGCTCTGTGTATCTCCTGCCAGAGATCCAGCCCTGTGCTGGAGCAGGATTTAAGGCTCAGATCTGCACCTTCACTTCCATCCTGGTAGCCACTGTCTAACCACAGTTGATTTTGCTGGTGTTTGTAAGTATTGGTTTTTACTCCCTATCGCTTCTTATTACATTTATTCCTTCAGAAGAAAAATAACTCAAATGTCCTTAATCTTTTTAGCATGGAATTTTAGATTTTAATGGGCTTGTTTTAATTTGCACATATTCTTGTTAATAATGAAATCTGTTTAACGAGAGTTAAACCAAAAAGCCTGTAATGGTAATTCAAAACATAAAACTCTAGTGCATTTCTGTGAGAATTCCCTGTTAATATTCTTAAGGCTTTTTAATGGATATTTTAAGTAGACATTGGTATTAGCAGAAACATCACACAAATTAAAATTAGGCTCTTGGTGACTATTTTAAAATGAATATTCACAGACTCTTCAGCATGAAATTAAATCTAGTTATGTTTGACGCTGCTGGTGTATTTTAAGGAAGTAGACTTTACTGAAAATGATAGTGTTGCCTGTGAACTTATTACTGACAGTTAATTTAATTTATTACAACCCATTGAATGTAACAATCAGATTTTATATAACATAGCCTAGGAGCCTGGGTCAGGCTTTAAACCTATGGAGCCATGGATCCTGTGCCAGTAGTTAAATGATGGAATTAGGAACGGGGGATTCCAGCTCTGGCCAGGACTCTTGTTTCAGTGTGGGTAGATTATAAACCTGCCATGCTTGCTCCACTCGTCATGATGCCAATGAGATGTATAAAATATCAGTGAGTGGACAATTGTGTCTTTTCTTCACAGATCAGTCGTCCTCATTCTTTTTCACTCTTTACTGAATTATTTCCCTATTCTTCTGTCCTTCTTCTGAATATACAGAACCAAGCTCAGCTTTATAAATTCCAGATTACCATTCCTAAGTAGCATGGCAACAAAACATGTGCTTAAAATTAAAAATGTGCAAATCCACTGGAAGTCCATGGGATTGAAACATATGGTAAAAATTAAGCAAAAACCTAAATCCTGAAGGGATAGCTTTAGGAACACACTTTCCAGCTGAACAGATGAAGTGATGAGGAAACATCCCTATCGACCATAAGAAGATGCTTCCATGTCCCTCTGCCTGTTGCTAGCATTGTGGGATAGTCAGGTTCAAAATCTGCCCTGGTTTTTTTTCTGTTTTATTTTGACAGTAACACCTTGTGCCTGCCTCCAGGTTCTAGGAACGAGACAGCACTTTCTGTGATATATCTTGGAGCCATTAAAACACAAAAGTAGAGTGTCATCTCCCTGCTGATGTACACCACAAGGACCTGTCATTCCCCTGATATAGTACAGCGTGAGAATGGGCTCCCTTCAAAATACATCACTGGGGCAACGGCGTTTTGAGTTATATGGTGCCAGGATGGCAAGAGTTTGAACCGTTCACAAATGTAGACAAGACAGGGTCAAAGCACATCTTTAGTTTTCATGTGGGCAGCTGGACTGTCTGAAGTGCTAACAATTGGTTTAAAGTCCTTGTCATTTAGTGGGCAGTAATGAAGTGATGCTGCACTTCAGTGGGTTGGGTTCCCAATTCCCATTTGTAAAAGTGACCATCAGATACGGTCGAGGACAGGCTGAGAGAGTTGGGGGTGTGCAGCCTGGAGAAGAGAAGGCTCCGGGGAGACCTTAGAGCAGCTTCCAGTGCTGAAAGGGGGCTACAGGAGAGATGGGGGGGCTCTGGATCAGGGGGTGCAGGGACAGGATGAGGGGTAACGGCTTTAAGATTAAAGAGCGGAGATTGAGATAAGATACATCAGATATGGTCGAGGACAGGCTGAGAGAGTTGGGGGTGTGCAGCCTGGAGAAGAGAAGGCTCCGGGGAGACCTTAGAGCAGCTTCCAGTGCTGAAAGGGGGCTACAGGAGAGATGGGGGGGCTCTGGATCAGGGGGTGCAGGGACAGGATGAGGGGTAACGGCTTTAAGATTAAAGAGCGGAGATTGAGATAAGATATTGGTAAGAAATGTTTTCCTGTGAGGGTGGTGAGGCAGTGGCCCAGGTTGCCCAGAGAAGCTGTGGATGCCCCCTCCCCGGAGGGGGTCAAGGGCAGGGAGGCTTTGGGCAACCTGGGCTAGTGGGAGGTGTCCCTGCCCACGGCAGGGGGTGTGACTGGATGATCTTTAAGGTCCCTTGCAACCCAAACCGTTCTGTGATTCTATGATACAAAGTGGCTGAGGACAGCACAGGTTGCCTACCTCCGCCCATAGCCCGCAGCTGTCCCTGGAGCTCCCAGCAGAGCAGGACATCCGTGCACACCCCAAGATGCTGTAGCATGAGTCTGCTGGAGGATTAAGCCCCCAATGAAGGTAGGTGAGTCCTTGTGCAAATCCCATTGCCCATCCTGTTAAACTTGGGAGCCTGCCGCTCACACCTCTCCCCTGCCTGTGCGTGAGGAACGTGCTGCCTGGGGATGTTTTTGCTCTGTAAGGCTTCAGCTTCAAAAACACTGCATCCCCGGCTCGCTGCACTGCTGTGAGCGGTTGCACTGGTGCCAATAACACCGCCTGCAACAGCAACAGTATTCCAGGCTTAAATATTTGCAGGATCACAGTCTGAATCGACACTTTGCCAAAACTCTCTGGGGTCCATGAAGAACTCATGGAATAAACATGCTAATGCGGGGCCAGCTCCAGCTAACAAGAGCTGGTGTGGTTTTGTGGAAGCTAAATTGAGGATCTGCGCTTCTTGGTGTTGGCATTAGATATGTGAGGAAAATGAACAATGCCACCAACTGTATGTGCAGTTTAGTGATGAATTGGTGCAGCTTTTCATTCATTGTTTTGATTTTGCTGTTTGCTGCTGCTTGAAAATTATGCAAATTTTTCTTGTACAGGAAAAAAATACTGATAATTAAGAAATTTGCAGCTTGGATTTAAGATAATCTTATAGAACCGTGCTAGGGTTCTCATACCAGCAGCACATTAATAGCTGTGGCAACCACTGTCTGACACCTAGGACCAGGTCCTCAGCCCTGCAGAAGGTCACTGTGCGCATTTCTTGCTGAACATTTTAGATGGGGATGGGTTGCTTGCACAGGAAGATCAAGCTGTCAGAAAATGAGGGCAGGGCTACAACACACACGGCCCTGGACAGCTTTCAGGTCAAGTTCTGGGTGGTGAGGCAGTGGCCCAGGTTGCCCAGAGAAGCTGTGGATGCCCCATCCCTGGAGGGGTTCAAGGCCAGGCTGGATGAGGCTTTGGGCAACCTGGGCTGGTGGGAGGTGTCCCTGCCCATGGCAGGGGGTGGAACTTGATGGTCTAAGGTCCTTTCCAACCCAAACCATCCTGTGATTCTGCAGGTGCAGCTAAACACCCTTGTCTCTTTAGGGGAAGAGAAGGAGGAGGCTGAGTGTCCCTGATGATGCGCCGGCTCAGAGCAGAGGTGTGGCTTTGTTGTCTTCAGGAGGCAAGCAAACCTTTTTTGCAGCTAAGCTCCTTAAAAACCAAAAAAGATTGTGATCTTTCGGCCATTTCTAGCTACAAGTCAGAATTAGACCTGCTGAGATAAACCATCTTTTCTGAAAGGTTTGGGCTAGACACTGAAGATGTCCCTGTCCTGGGAGCAAGAGACAGAGAGCTCGCTGGTATTTCAGGCCTTCTGCAACTTTTGTGCAAGTGATGCACAAACCTGGTCCAGAGGGGCAGGTCTCACCCCAGATGGACAGTGTTACTAAGAGAAAAATACGTCTCTGTTACATTCCTTGGGCAGCTGTAAGGGCTTGATGTGAACCAGCAGGGACCTTCATAACCATGAGCAGTCTGAGGACCTCGATCTGCCTGTCTTTAATATTTGAAAAACCCTTGTCCCAGGCTAGCATGTTGACCTCAGAGGGTACCTGGCTTAAAATCCTCAAAGATGGACATGAGCAGAGGTGTAAGGAGCTGGACTCTCACAGCATGACAGACTGTCCTTGAAGGAGATCCTGCTCCTCTCTGGACCCTACTGAAGGCCAGTTCAGTACGTGGAGTGGGCCAAGACAGTCCAGAGGGCTTCTCAGGTTGGGTTCTTGCGGCAGGATCCCCCGTGGGTGCAATGTCCCAGTTCCTCAGCCCTTCCCACACTGGGTATTATCACAGGACAGCAGGTTGGACTTGTGATCCACAGGGAGCCGTGGCCAATACGGACCTCAGCTTAAACACTAGTTGTTTGAATCTAGAAGCAGCTGTTTTGATTTCCAGATGCTGCTATTCCTACCCTAGGCAAAAAAAAAAAAAAAAAAAAAAAAAAGGCAAAAAAGAAAAATCATAAGTTGCCTATTATGTGGAAGAAAAGAAGGGAAATTTACTGATCGGGCTTCAGGACCAGCATTTTGTGGGCTGACAGGCAGGGTTGGGTGGTCAGTGAAAGAGCAGCTCCATGTACTCTTCTGCCAAAGGAGCCTGGCTGTGCTGGTCTGCCGGTCTTCTGAAAATCCAGCTGTTAACGACAGCTGAAAATCTAGCCCTAGTTATAGAAGTGGAGTAGGTCAAAGCTTAGCCCAAGAAATAAGTAGCACAAGGGTAACAAGGGTAGGTTATTTTCAACTACAGCAGACCGTCTTATTTGCATAGTCTCCATACAATTTCTTCTGCAAGAATCTCAACCAGGGAGTCACATTAGCACAATGAATATTAACCTGGGAACCTCCACAAAAAAACTTTACCTTGACTTTCTGCTATATATATTTTTCACTCGATACAGTACTGTCACTGAGAAATTTAATTCTCTTCTGGGCACAATTGTCAACCTGGTTTCCAGAAGGGACTCATGCCCCAGGATTTATTTGATTCCATTTAAGTAACTATGACCAGTTTTCATAAATTGAGGAGCTGAAATTGCCCATTCCCTAAGGCTCTCTAACAAATGAGATCAGAAGTCCAATGAATATGTCTTGCAAAGCAACTGGTAACGCCGCAATCAGTTCAAATAGTATCTTTGCAGGTATGAAAGACTGCAAATTGAAGTCTACTTCACATCAGTATCCAACATGTTGCTGGAAAGATTAAAAGGGAAAATTTCAAGGGACAAAGGATGAACAATTAATGAGCCCTGGAGTGACTCTGAAGCAGGTAGCAAAGAAAAACAACTATAAAAGGAGAAAGCATCAGAAGTGAGCAGTTTGGTGCCAAGTTTCAGAAGGAGATTAGTGGAGAGTTTCGCTAGATCCATTAGTGTTTGCAAAGTACTTGTGGAGTGGATCAATGAGCATCACAGAAACTCCCAGGAGGAAGTGAATTAAAAGCTTTTTTCTTTTTCTTTTTTTATAGTGGGAAGCAAATAAAGCAGCGCTCACACACTGGCTGATGAGAGTAAAACAAGGCACTGGAGTGCTGTCTGTCCCTAGCTGAGTTAGGGTACGGTCAGCCGGGAAAATATGTGGCCATGTTAAAACTTTGTGATGATGGCCAGAGGAGGCCAAATCAGCGGGGTTTTAAGTGACCTTTGGTCAATCTGTGTTGAGTTTTGGGTTTTTGATCTTAGATTCTGGGTGTTTGATAGGGGATGGCTGTTTGTATGTGGGCAATAAACTCGGTGACTTGGTTTTAGTGGAAGCAATACAAAGGTACTAAAATCCTGAGAGCCACCTTAAAAACACAGCACCAGATCTTCAGATGCTTACGCCAGCACAGCACCGCTGAAGCTTCCCGAGTGCTATTGATTTACACCAGTTGAACATATGGCCCATATGCTTTGTATTATTAAATACTTCTGTGATTATTATGTGAACAATTAAGATTCATGGAAATGAAAAAGCAGGCTCTGAATTGTGCCTTCGCTGCAATTCGGGAGGAGGAATGGCTTGGGGAGTACGCTGCCTTTTACCGGAGCTGTGCAGTTTATCTGTGTGTTTTTCTAGAAACCAGAAAGCGATCGGGACCTCATGAGATGTTCCAGGCCATCTTCTTCTTCCAAGAAAGATTCAGCTTCAGCCCTATCACATTTGCTCAATATGTTCTTAAAACTCTGACACTTGAGACCCTCCAGTGTGTCCCAACACTCAGTACTGGTGTTGAAGTACTGGGGGAGACGTTTCCCCTGTCTGACCTCCTCTCTCCTTGGCTGCTCCCAAGCTCTCTGACTTCTTGTCCTGGCCACCACCGCCATAGAGAAGGGCACGGTCCCTTCCTCGGCCTCGCAGCTCCTCTTTGTACCCAAAGCTGCTTGTTCTGTCTCTTCTGTGTAATGTTCAGTCTGGTCAATCGTGTTGGAATTCAGCACTGAGAAAGTCCAGACAAGCCCAGGTAAATGGTAACACTGCAAATTCTTCATTATTTGTTTTTTCTTAAGTCTGATTCGCTTTCAGGGTTTGCTGCTGAAGTACAGAAGTACATCCAGCCATAAGAGAGAACGATCCATCTTTCAGCGTCAGGAGATTAAAGGAATAGAGTGAGATAACATTTTGCAAACCTGAAAGGATTTGAAAATCCCTCTCCTGCTATTTCTGGGGAAAAAAAAAGTCAATGGCAGGGCAAGATTACCTTCATTAATAGTGTGAGAATGAGTGTTGGCTGCAAGTTTTGTTTAACCTGAAAAGCAGCATTCAACAGCTGGGTTTCCACAATTAAATAATATCTGGAGGATCAAAAATTCTTTGCAATACATAAAATCATCCTCTGGTTGTGCGTAATGGAGCTTGGCAGCGTAACGTGCAGGAGAGAGGGATGACCTTTTATCACCTCTGCAATCCCCGGAGACTGGCATGTTGCTGATTAACAGATGCCTGGTGAAGTTCCTGAAGTTAGAGCTTTGCATGTATTGCACAAGTCACCGGTTTTATTGAGGGCTTGGGAGAGACGTATTTTTTGGCTTTTATCCCACCTCTCAGATGTGGCACGACGTGAACGACTGCTCTGAAGTGAAGGCAACTGTTCTTTGGAGAGAGCGAGCTAAAGCAGCGTGGTGGGAACGGCTCTGCAGGGCTGACCCGTGGGATTCTGCCTCTGATGGGGCCATGGGCACCTTCTTTGGGCAGACAGAAAGGCAGGAGCTGTTCTGGGGGCTCATCTCAGCAGCATGAAGTGTGAGCAGACATCCACGTCCCCACACACCTCTCTCTCTTTAGGTATTCGGCATGTCTGGAGGTTGTCACTTGGGGTTTTGTTTTTACCGATTCCATCTGGGCTTCAGTTCTGGCATTGACCTATGGAGGAGCTGCTCCAAAACCTGCCCTCCCATGCAGCCGTGTGTAGGGCAAGGTGAGAAGGGCATGGCCTCTGAAGTAAGGCTCTCAGAGACATCTCTCTATGTTTGAAACCCAGTCTAGCCAGGCAGCTCCAGTGTAGGACCGTGGTCCTAAGCTGCCTGCAGCCAAGGCTGCGTTGCCCACCCAACAGATGTCATTCCTCATTTACTGACCAGAATAAAGCCTTGTCAGGCCAGGAACTTGGTGTGCAAACCACAGTTGCTTTGTCCTCGTTGAGATTTCAAGTACTATGAGCTCAAGTGAAAAAATGTACATTTGCATGCTAAAGGCAAGGCTGCAGGTGACTCCATTAACCAAAGTGATGTTCAGTGGCAAAACAAAACAAAAAACACGTTGCCCAGAGAAGCTGTGGATGCCCCATCCCTGGAGGGGTTCAAGGCCAGGCTGGATGAGGCTTTGGGCAACCTGGGCTGGTGGGAGGTGTCCCTGCCCATGGCAGGGGGTGGCACTGGATGATCTCTAAGGTCCCTTCCAACCCAAACGATTCTGTAATTCTATGAACATTAGGAAAAGGACCCAGAAACTGCCCGAGACACCACTCACGAAGATTGAGACCTTCACTTGATGCTGTGCAAGTTTTTTTCCCACTGACTTTTGTGCCTTTGGATTATGCAGGGCTTTCTGGAGGACTTCCATTTATATGTCTTGAAGTCAGGCAGCTGTTATCTGTTCTCCTCCTGAAAACATCCAACACTTGGTCGATCACCGCGTCTCTGCCACGAAGAGCCGGGGCTGTGTGCTTGAAGAAGGACTAATTAACAAAACTCTACACTCCAAGAATTTCCTATTTTCAGGGCGCTTCTCCACCTGCCAAGCTGTGCTAACGTTAGCAGAGCACGGCGAGACGAGTTTTAAAACAAGTGCTGGAAAAAACCCAAACCCTGAACAAAACACCACCAGCTCCTGAAAGACTTGTACAACAGACTGAGAGCCCTGTAGCTGCCAGTTCGTCGTGCCCTTTGGGGATCTGCTTATTATTTTTGAATACTTTACCTCTCCTGTGGTTCTTCTGGCCAAGTGTTGCCTGTACAAGCGAAAAATAAGGGTCTTACCACAGCTACCTTTAATTTTTGGTGTAAATAGGATAACTATGACTTCTGTTATTGTTATAATGATAATAATCTGCATTTGATGTAAATTTTGTAGGAATGTAGGAGGTACCTCTGAGAAGAAACTTGTGTCATTGCTCTCACTGTGTAACGCAGAAAGGTGAACAGATGCAGGTCGGTACCTTTTCCAAAGCCCCATGATGAAGCAACAAAGAGGTGAAAGTATGAAAAAAAAACCCAGAGGCAGCGCGAGGGCCCTTCCCCTTTCCCTTTTCTTCCTTCCCCTTCCCCTTCCCCTTCTCTCCCCTTTCCCTTTCCCTTTCCCTTTCC
>NW_010136726.1:0-27505 GCF_000699245.1 Pterocles gutturalis | reverse complement strand
TGGGCGAGGTGTAACCGGAGCCGCGTCCCTGTCCCTCGCTGCCCCTCGCTCCTTCGCCTCCGCTTGCGCCTGAGCGTGTCCCCCCCCCCTAGGCCGGGAATCACATGCTTCTCTTTCCAGAGAGGGGCATTCGGGCCGTGTAGTGTGTGTGGAGGAAACCTGCCCGAGAGCTTGGCCAAAGAGGGGAGCGGGGCAGGGCAAGGAGGTTGCTGGTAGTCACCGGGAAATTATGATATCTGAGTCTTGGTTTGTGCCAGCCTGGATAGTTCTGAAGTGTATGTATGTGGGAGCCCACTGTCTAAATATGCTTGTGATTTAGCCAAGAAAGAGTCTCCTTGTTAAAGGAGTAGATCCTGCTTGTGCAGTAATAATCATAGAATCATTAAGGTTGGAAAAGACCTCAAGGATCATCAAGTCCAACCGTCAACCCAACACCACCTAACTCACTGAACCATGTCCCTAAGCACCACATCTACATGTTTCTTGAACACCTCCAGGGATGGTGACTCCACCACTTCCCTGGGCAGCCTGTTCCAATGCCTGATCACTCTTTCAGTGAAGACATTTTTTCTAATATCCAGCCTAAACCTCCCCTGGTGCAGCTTGAGGCCATCTTGTCCCATCACTTGTTACTTTAGAGAAGAGGCCAGCACCCACCTCACTAGAACCTCCTTTCAGGTAGTTGTAGAGAGTGATAAGGTCTCCTCTCAGCCTCCTCTTCTCTGGACTAACCAACCCCAGCTCCCTCAGCCACTCCTCGGCAGACCTGTGCTCCAGACCCTTCCCCAGCTCCATGGGAAATTCACACTTCAGTAGCATCTAAAAAGACTTGCTTGATCAATTGTGGGGGTTTTTTTTTGGTTTTTTTTTTTTTTTTCAGATTAGTAGGAAGCAGGTAAATAGGCTTTGGAACTGAACCGATAATATTTTTATGGGATTTAAGCATAGTTTGAGCTAAGCATGTAGTGTCTGGCTATGACAGTTACAGCAGAGCTCTATTGCTGCTGTAAATAAGTAAGCAGTTTAAGACTGCCAGTCTTTTTACTTAAAGCATTTTCTTTTTGTTTTTTAGTTTGCTGCCATTGTAGCTGAAGGCAGTCACTTATTTTTTTATCCCTTTGGGTTTTTATGTACTGAAACTATAAAATCAACTCTAGCCAGTTAATTTCCTGGCTCTTTACAACCCCATAGCAGCGTTGGGCCACCTGGTGGGCTCAGCTCCTCTCCCGGAGGAATCCTCTGGGAGTGCCTAAAGGGATGGAGCTCCTGGTTGCTGTGTTGGATGCTCTCCGAGAAGTGACAATGTTGCACACCGTTGTTAATGTCATACTGAAACTGTTATTCCCCAAAGCAGGCCTCTTGTTCGGTTACATGCAGCTTAAGACCACTGTGAATGGAAACCAGTCCTTTTATCGCAGTTGGTGTAGGTACTGCGCCTCCTACGTATTTTTCGGGACATTTGCTTGTTTACGTCAGCAGTGGTGTCACAAATAGGATATACCAGGCTTGTGCATATTTTTGCACGTACAGATGTATGCAGGCACATATGGATGCTCATGCATTTGTGTCCCTTATTTTGGCATTTGTGATAGAGCTGCTTGGGGACTGGACTGTAGAAGTCAGCTCCACTGTGGCACACGAGATAAAGAAAGATGTAAATTGCCCCTGAATGGTTAATACCCAGGTTTGAGAAGTGCTGTGATAAGCTTAATATTCATAGCCAGTCCTGGTCATCTATGGTCTTGAAGAAAATACTTTGTTGTGGACTCAGCCTTCAGAAATATTGAGAACAACTTTAGCATTATGCAAATATTTGAAGAATCACGTAATTTTTAGTATGTTTGTGTCTCATTTTGATGAGCATTATGTAATAAATGCCTGACAAAGGTGGTGTAATCATCTCAGTTTTTTGAGCCACGGTACTCTTATTTCACATAAAAACTTGAAGGTTTCTTAACTTTGTATTTTCTCAGGCTTGTGGTCTTTACTAGGGAGAGGATCCATGTATGATGTGCTTCATCAATATCTCTGCAGTGTCTGAAGACATTTTTTTACTAAATGTGTAAATCTTCTTGTGCTCATTGTTGTATGTCCCATACACCACCAGTGGTGTCAGTGCTAAATCTGAAACTTGAGACATTTGAGGAAGGAATACTTTATTGCTGTGAAGAATGATACTTTTGGAATAAGGCAGTTCAGTTAAAGTTTTTAAACTTGGAACTGTGTTTTTTTGAGAGAGAAAATTAAGATTATTCCTGGTGGAAAAAATAGAAAATACTGGGGATTTACTCACATATAATACAGTGTATTGCATTAAAATGAAGCTCTGAAGTAAAAATTAATTATTTAAGAATGTTTGGTTTTATAATCGTTTAGGATGTAGCTTACTTGTTATAAGGCTGAAAGGCTCTGTCAAGAGGCATGTAAGCAGTCTGTAGTGTTGACGTACCCAGCTTTTTCCTCCATCCTCAAAAAAAAAAAAAAAACCCCAAAAAAACCCAAACAAAAAAAAACCAACCCATTAAGAGCCAGCCCATCTGCCAGGAGCCCAGGTTTTGCAGCAGGAAGAACAAAGTCAGTGAGCGAGCCAGCTGCTGCTACAGTGCCCGCTGTCTTCTGCTCCTTGCCTTTGTTGCTGATGTCACTGTCTCAGTGGCAAAATCTGGGCTTCTGCGCTCAGCTGGAGTTAGTTTCTCTAGCACCTGACACCAGAATTGCAGAAATTGCTGAGCCTTATGAGGTCTAAGCCTTGAGAATGCTGTCAGTTCATTTAAAAGAAAAAGCTGAACCAAAGACTAGTACCAAATTCAGGTATAAAGTCTGTCTGCCAAGTGGTAATAGATTGTGCATTGAAGAAAGGGAATAGTGAACTGGAACTGTTCTTAACCGTGTTAATGTTTTGTACATTTGCTATGGTTAGCCTCTCTAAACAGTGTAGTTTGTATGCAAGTAGGTATAAAGTATTTAACAAATTCCACATGCCTCTTTAGTATTCCTATAGGCATTAAAGTGCTCACTATTTATTTCTGTGTTTGGCTTTGGAGATCAGAGGTTAGATGTGTTGTTACAGTATATGCTCTTCTGTGTGACACAACATTTTAAACTAAGAGTAACATTTATATTTACTTTCTAGAAGGCATATTACGGCATCCATTCATCCACCCATTTTCTACTATTAGTTAATATAGTTACAGATGGCTATGCTGGCAGGATCCCTTATTTTTATTTTTAAATGAGATGAAGTTCACTGCACTACTTTATTTTTGTTAGTTGTTAAAACATTCTCATACTCCTGGCGGCAGATAATGACAAATTCTTCAATGTAATGCTGAGAGCAAGGGAGGCGCAGAGGGAGAAACAAGGGGGGAGAGTGGGGGGGAAAAACCCTCTTGAGCATATGGAGACATCCAGAAAAAGATGTGCTTCGTCAGCTGTGATTCCATTGTGTGCTTGCAGACAGGATCTGAGCTCTTCTTCTCTTGGGAATTTAAACCTTACAGAAGTATTCTTTGGCTTTTGACTGCCAGGGTAATTGAGCTTAGATAACATGTATTTCACATATTTATTATAGGTAATATTTTTATAGTATTTTAAGATTTCAAGAAATAAATATAACTGCCAGGACTCCTGATTTGTGCTGGAATAACATTTAGAACAGGAATACTTATTGGTGAAATGGCAACTTTGAGTAGTAAAAATAATTTGTAATGTTACATCCGTGGTTACATATTATTAAGGCATCTTACCAGTTCTACAATTAGTAGTTTGTCAGCAATATTTACATTATGCAAACACTTCCTGTTGTTAATGATTCAGGAGCTCAGCCTTTTCAAAACATACCACGTAGAAATGTGACATGAAAAATGACAGCTTGTATAGTTTAATCAATTTAGGATACAGAATTAAAAAAAAAACAAAAAACAAAAAAAACAAACAGGGTATTTTTTAAACAGGTTTTTTTAAAAAAACCTATTTCGTCAGTGTTGTGAGTATTCAGAAATAGTATTTACATGATGAAAAACTGTGTGGAAGAAATTAATTTTCTTTATTCACTCCTTCATTTGCCTATTACCTAGAACAGTGTTTCCTGTCCTGAGCATTTGGAATACTTCTGCTGATTTTATAGCATTATTTTGAGTTGATGAATAGTTTGAAAAATAGATCTTGAACATGCTGGATTTACTGCATTGCATTGTTACTGTTTATGATTTTTTAATCTTGTTCTATGGAAATTGCATGTAATTCAAGTTAAAGACTAATGGAAATTGCACTTAAGAGTTTTCTGGAAATAAAATAGGCACAATTCCTATGGAAAGTGTACGGTCACTTGGGTGCTTGGCATTTTGAAGTTTGAAATCAGTTCATTAATTGAAATGTCTGAAGCGATACAACAACATATTAACAATGCACTCATTTTTTTCTTCTGCAGCTGCATCATTATACCATTCCAAGTCTTGTATTTCCTTAAATGGCTTCCATAACAATCTCCCATTAATACAGTTACTGGCAGATATTCTTGCTTTGCTCTCATTTTAGCGGTTCTAACTGATAGTGAATCTCACTCTTTCTGTGAGTGTGCTTCCATTACTTAGATATTCAGAAGGTATTCAGATATTTGTAACGTCCATTTGCTTTTTGCAGCTAAGATACAATGCCCTGTGTAAAGTCTGATTACATTTTTCTGTTTTTTTTGTTTGTTTGTTTTTTTAACTTCAAGAAGTTACTTGCTGTTTGGAAAGGATAACTTATATTTTGCTAAAATAGTCCACATTATATGGAAACCATTAATGTATTAAAGAAAGGGCAGTGAGTATCGGTGACAAATTAATTAAAATATCTACTGAATGTATTGATTTATTCAATCTTAGGTAGTATGGATTACATGAGCTTCTACGGGGGGATCCTGGGACATAGTGAGAATGTATTATCTGATGTGGTGATGACTGAGAGTTGCTATTTTGATGCTTTTTTAGTGAGCTGTGTAAGACATATTGTTGCTTTTTGGTAGGATTTATAGTGGGCATATCACAATTGGCTGCTTTATTGGCTGCCTCAGTGGAAAAGTCTAGGATTGAGGAATAGGCATGGAAAGTGAAATAACATTTTACTTGTTAGGTCAGAATTATTATGGAATTTTACTTTTACTCTGTCCATGCTGTAATTCATCTCTGTGTGAACGGATTTAGTTGTTCATTGCTGTCAGTATTGATCTCTAATGAGCCTTGCCCATGGATTTTGAAGAAAATCACTCAAATTAAAAACAATGCAGTACGTCACCTATTTGTACCTCAGATTGTATAGGAGGTACTAAATCGCATTTAAAAAGAAAACTTTATGAGGATGGAGGAAAGTCTGCCTATGAATAAGTTTGATAGCATATACTGACACTTATTACAGGTATTTTTATGAACTTAGAAATTCATCATATGCCTGAGTGACAGAATAAAATTTTTTAAAAAACCCAAACCAAACCCAATGTCATATATTTTAATATTTGTCCAAGTGAGAGTTCAGATATCACCCAATCTACAGTGGAGATTACTTTTCTTCATACTTCTTCCACCATGCTTTGAGTTCACAAGGTGGCTCTTCAGTCTTTATTCTTTACTATTTCAAAATTAATGTCAGGACTTGCTGAACAACCACTTTTGTTATTCCTAGAAATAGATCTAATTATTGTCAAGTAATTTCACTTGCTACCCTTACACAAATTTGTACCTTGGTCTTAAGAGATACGAGCAATGTTCTTCTCCTCCTCCTCCTTTTCTATCAATTTCCTAAAATAGATTCTTTGTGGAGGAAGATTGAGTGTAGACAAATACATTATTTATTTTATCAGATTTCAATTATGTTCTCAAGGAGGAAAGCTCTTGCTTCAAGTCTAAAGCTTTGTATTTTTTTCCAAAATAAAAATTTACAGCCAGAAATATACTGTTTTGTTTCAGTGTGGCCAGAATACTTGTTGCCTTTATCTTAAAAAAAAACAAAAAAGTCAGTCTGTTGATACTTTACTGGCTATGAAATGTACCTCTAATAACATATTTGAAAGCTTTTATTTTCTTAATTGCTGGCCAATTTATCTTGACATTTGCAGTGCAGACATACTTTTGCTTGTTTTGCTGGTTTTTTTTAAAGAATCACGGCTTACTTTGATACAAAGGTACTGAATTTTTAATGAGACTACTTTCTTCCTACAGTCCTGTGTGAAACTACTATTAACCGCAGAATGGTGAGATCATTTGTGGTACCTTTTCTTTGTAGTATAAGAGTGAGGGAACCTGAAGAAATAAGTTCACTAAGCTTGCACGCTGTAGATGATGGTCTCTTGTGTCTGAAAATGGTAGTCGTTCACCCCCTTTTAGCTAAACTGTAGTTTGTAGAGTTGGTATGGTGGGTTTGGTTTACAACTTACAGTTTTTATGGGACGAGGCAGTAGCACATTTTAGGTACCTGGAATGCACATTTCCCTTTGCACTAGAAAAGAAAGAAATGACTGTGCATGAATGGAAAACAAAGACATAAAACAGTCTGAAGTCAGTGGACGGCATGTTATTCTGGGCCATATCAGTTGTATTTAGCTATTGTATTGACCATTGACCTCTAAGAAGTTGTCTTTTACCCTGTGGGGGATGGAGGATTGAATGGTGATGCTGGAAAATGGTGAGTGTGGAGGATGATGACTATGGTGTATTCTCTTTTTATACCATAGCTAATATTGGTAATTTGTGTTTGATTTGAGGCAGAGACGTGTTCTTCATGGAGGCCTTTGTGCTAGGGCTACCCACAGGCCTTTGAACACCACCATTAACAGCATTATGTTGTTGTGAAAGTTGGCTTCATGCAAGAGTGGTTCCTCTTGAGTTTTGAGGGCCGTCCCAAGAACCTCCTGATTCTTGTGAGAATTTGCATGGGAATAGGTACTAGCATTGCCTTTTGCTGCAGTGTTGGTTTTCCTCTATTTCAAGCTTCAGAAAAGTCTTGAGAAGGGAAGGCAAAAGACTCATAGGTAATTTAATTGTTCATCACTTCATGTTCATCACTTTTCTTCACTGACGATCTAGTTTAATTAGAGGAAAAAATCTGGAATGTACCAGATGATACACCTGTTGGGGATGTAAGCTTGTCTCTAGTTGCTTTCTCATTCAAGGCTTTTACTTGGGAAGAAAAATATCATTAGTAGTATTTCAAAGGTAGTGCTTCTACTGTGAAACTATCATGTATTGTCTTGGTTTTCAGACAGTATTATTATTAAATGTTTTATGAATAGAACAAAGGAAAATCGGCAAAGCTGTGGGCTGCAGTGTCATGGTCAGAAGGCATGTTCCTCGTGTGCAGACTCTTTGAGCTGCAGTACTGGAGGCCGTGCAGATCAGGAGATGGGACCTACAGATAAATCATCAGTAGGAAAATACCGTTGAGCAGCCATGCTGATTGTCAAGAAACAAAATGGTGGTGGAGTACTCATTCACATTCGCTGGTGTGCAGCATCTGAAAGTCAGGAGATGAGTGGGAAATGCTTCTCTCTCTGCACAGGCACTCTCCTTATTGCTCCTCTGAGGGAAAAGTTTCCTCTCCATGGGCTGGGGCTGCAGCCTGCAGCTGCTGGTGAGAGAGCGGCTTCCCTTTGGTGTGTCTCTCTGAACTGCAGGTGTCTAACAGACACTGCAAATCCCACTAGAACACCAGAAGACCTAGTGACGCTTTATTTAAAATTTTATTCTAAGACAAGATGATGTTTTCTGTCAATGAGGACCCACTGGAAGCCCCATGTTTGTGATCTGTAGAGCCTGTGTGCTTCCTGAGGAAATAATGTATTCTTATCATCTGTGTATACATTTTATACAAGAATACTTCTTTTTTAGTGGTGCCCCTGAATAGCCTGTTACTGTAGTGGTATCCTGCCTGTGACTGAAAGAACTTAAGCAGAGTTTGTTTGAAGAAGTTTTCTGTGAGATGGCAGAAATGACAGGAAGAATCAAGTTCTTTCTAAATTCCATTTCTCTTGAGGCATACTTAGTGTGGTTTTTTTTCCCCTGTTGATGACTCTTGTAGTGTATCTTTTGTTTTTCTTTACATTCTGCCTTTTTGTTTGTCAGGATAAGAAAGCAGAAAACTCTTCTTTGCTAGTTTGGTTGGATACGTTTGACATAAAGTACTGTTTGACCTGTACTGACTGTTTGCAGGTGTGGTATTTATGTGTGTAGTGGCATGCTCCTCTTCCCTGAAGAAATGCATGTTGCTGTGCTATGTATGTCCTCTGCTCTCCTAGACTCTTTAAGCTCTATACTAATGAAGAGCTTTCTGTTTATTTGTCCAAGTATACTCGTTACCTGGGTCAGGAGTATTCTTAAGTGGAGATTCAGAGAAGAAACATGGTTCTGTACATACACATTTTAATAATGGTTGAAAGACGTTTTATCAGAACACCGGTTTCTCCTTTTTAGAGATTTGAAACTAATGTGTTATAAAGTTAACCAGCCAAGCAGTCAACCAAAAAAGGAACCAGCCACTTTCACAGAGAGTTCTCACAGATTCTTTTGTGAAAATAAAGGCTGTGTACTGTGTAAATTAATGTAAACATTGTGGTTGCTATCACTGTGAATTTGCAGCAGGCAGCAGGTAGAGGGGAAGTTGTGTGCCTGGAGTGATTGTGCAACTGGAAGGGGGTTGTAGTTATGTCTGGAAAAGCAGATAATGCTCTGCAAAGTTTGTTTCTCTCCTTGTGTTATGCTTAAAACTGTGTGCTAAGCATCGCATTTCTGTTTTTCTGTGCCTGTCTCCAAAAAAAGACTAATATTTTTCTCTCAATTTTGTTCCTAGCATGCTTGAGATGTATCTGAGTAGCGAGGCCCCCTGCACGCATAGCCCCTAGGAATCATTGCCGGCCTCGCTGAGTCTTGGTGAGTTGTCTATATCCTGTTGCATTTAATTGGATTGTGTTACAGTTTTGTCTTCTTCACTGGGAAATTTGATGTGAGATGTCTTAAACTGATCATGTGGATACGGCAGAACAAGCCTAGGTTTTAAGTAATGTATGATATTATACAGTGAGTCAGAATACAAACATTTTAGAGACTTTCAAAAATAACACCCAGCCTGGTTATGGAAGCAGGACCTTGCTTTAGTGACAGGACCAGGAATGGGACTCAGCTGAGAAAGGCTGAAGGGATCAACATGTGATGTTCTTTCATTTTAAGTTTGTTTGATATTTTTATACTGTAACTAAGGAATTGACATTTTTCAAATGTGCTGATTATGGTCTGTCTTATGGCAAAGGTTGAGTATGAAATAATAAAAGCTTTTCCATCCAACTATCTGCACTAATAAATTACTTAAATTGAGGGTTGAAATCAGTGTAATGATACTGATGACTTAAACTGCTTGTTGCTCAAGAATTACTGTCTGATGATTCCATCAGGCAGTGCTGTGCCTGTTAACTCCGCTCACAAGACTGGATGATACTGCTGAGAATTAGAAAAAGGGACCCCTGTGGATTGTTTAAATGCACACTAATAATAGTTTTGGTAGTGCAGTGAAAGAAGGTAGAATATAAATGCCGTGTTTTTATTTTAAGGTATGTCTAATACATCAATATACTCACTTGGTATAAATCTTTACAAATACACATTTGAGATTTTATGTGAGAACCTTTTCAGGGTACTCATGAATAAGTGTTGTCTTTTAACACATAGAGTGACTTATTAAGGTCAGAAATATGTGTTTCTGAGGCTTGCACACTAAATATAGAGGTGGAAAGTGAGCCTGCTGAAAAGGTTTTTAGTTGTTTAGGGGATAACTGTTTATAAAATGCCAGCCGTTTCTGGGTAAAATTATGTATGTCCACACCAAGTATCATTTCCTCTTTTGTTAATTATGTTGAGCAATTTTTGCAAACTAACAACACTTTTCTTTAAACTTGATGAATTTTCTAGTGTCAGCGAATGAAAACAGACTAAGAAGCTTTCCAGTGCTTCTGTTTTTTCTGCCTTTCCCTTGGCTGTTCTGATAAAACACTTCGTAGTTCATTGCGTTCAATGAAGTTTGTAATGCTGGTTAATTGTTTGTTTATGTATTATATTAACTTGAAAATGCTCAGCCACATAGATGTTATTACTTATTTACCTTTATTACTTACACTATATTACTTATTATTTATTTACACTACTTATTGGGGCTGCATAATGATCATAATGTGCATGTGCAGGTCTTCTCAGTAGTAATCTGCTTTTATAATCATTTAAGCAAATTGTTTTAAAAAAAGGAAATAGAATCTAAAATATTTTTTTACAGTGAATGGAGGCTCATAATAGAATGAGTTAGGTATGTGTAATAAAGAAAGAGAAAAATGTCACTGCCAAAATTCTCCAAAGAGAACATGAAATTTTGTTGTCAAGTTGATAGTATGTTTGTTTTCAGTTGTCTCAGTAGTAATTTTCTGTTAAAAAAGGAATTCATTAGGTAAAGATCGAAAAAGGTAAATAGTCAAATAAAAAGCAATTCGCATATAATTGTGGTTTTTTCCTAATTGATATACGTGGGCAAAAAAACCCCTTCTCTTCTGCATAGTATTGCTGCATTCTGCATCAAATTTATAACTTTGGTTGTTACTATGCTAGAAAGCAATCTGGTACCTTTACAGATACTGACTAAAACATAGTTGCTGTGTTTGAAAAGTGGAAAATCTTTACTAAGAGCAAATAGGAGATAAATATTTGTATGTGAAGTCTATGGTGATGGCAGTGAGGAAGAAACCACTGTAAAAAATTAAAGTTATGAAAGGATTTAGAAGGCAAGGATGAAGTAGAGAGGTAGTTCTCCACTCAGAATACCCTTCTGTTCTGAAGTGGGTAGTTATCAATGTGTTCATGTGATAAACAGTTCAGAAAAAGATGGTTGCATAAGGCAAGGAATAGCTTCAAATTTTGGTTCCTTTGAATCCTTAGAAGTTCTTCTGTTGGTTTCTGAATGTCCAGGATTTCAGTCCTATTGTTCAACCTACTTGGATGTTGACCTTCTCCATCACAAGATCAGACGGCTGTAGCTATTTATTTTAACCAGTGCACTCATATGAAGTTATGCTAGTGTCTGAAGGATATATCAGTTAGGGTTTCATTTAAGAAATCCTAACCTTGGCTTTTGACTGCAGTTGCTTGTGGAATAGATGTTGGTTTTAACTGTGTGTTGTGAGACTGCCACCACTGTGACTGAAATTGTGCATGTTAACCCTGTCTGCCACTGGATTAAGTTTTTTGGAAAGTGAAACTACTGCTTAATACTTAATAGATCTATTTTTAGATGATATAACAGGTAAGCGTGTGAGTCTTGGACTGGTTAAATAGCTTTAGCATGTGTGTATATGAACTGATAAGTAATAATGTAAGTGACAGAATTTGTGGCTACTCCCTTGGAACGCTGGTAGTTGGGGTGGTGGGAAGTAGCTGCTGTGTGCTGCCAAAAAGCCATGCAGTTAGGATGGTGAGAAGTTTAGACTTTAAAAAAAACCCAAACAGATAAAAATACTAACTTCAGTTCCTAGTCTAAAAGTTTTCAGTCAGAAAACATTTGGGGTTTTTTTTTTTCCTTTCTCCGTTTTTTGTTGCATTAAATGGTTTGGTTTGTAGGGAACATCCCTCAGCAAAAAAAAGAACATAGATTAGAGAAATCTCCGTTTTCTGTCACTGGATCTGGAGAGTCTGTTTCAATCTAGCTTTGCAGTGATTTGCTTGGCATTTGTGTTATTGTTAAGTGTGACAGAAAATATTTGTGTGTCTGTTTGTTCTGAGTTATGGTACTCCTCGGTATTTACAGCAGTAGTAGATAAAGAAAATTCTGACAGATGTCTAATTTTTGACCGTGTCCTCCTAATGCATGCATGTGTAAAGGGAATGCTGTCAGGAAATAAAGTGCAATAATGAAAATAAAGAGTGCCTTATATTAAAATGAGTTTTAAGAGCCTTCAGTACTAGTTTAAGGATGCGAGTGAGGAACCTACAGTAGGTTCCAAGTATCAAATCTAAATAAGAGGAAACTAATTTCTATCAGTGTGCAAAGCTGGGCTGAGATGGTCCCTACCTAGAGGAGCACTGGAGTGACTTCAGAGCTCCTTAATGCCCATAGGAGCTGTGTTTCTGAAATACCTAAAATAAAAGACAGGTATCGATCACAGGTATGGATAATCTTTATTGAATCAGGTCTTCTCATTTGCAGAGGGATCTGTGCGGGATATTTAATCTACGTTTAATTGGTTTGTGATAAATAAAGGCAATATGTTCCCATCCCTAGACCTTGAAATTGGAGAGTTGTGTTTTGCATGAAATATGATCAGATTTTTCTGTTTCAGTCACTCCTGTTCAGTAGAGGCATTAGTTAACATGAATTGCCTGTAAAGATGCCTAAAAGTGGTTGCTTGATTATAGTGAATTTAATGCAATCAGCGTTAAAATGATACTCCTAATTTGAGAGTGAAGTTCTGTGTGGGTGGTACAATGAGAACAGAAGTATTGAGAAATGAGGATCTATTAAGATTTATACAATTTCACCCCACAGTTTTTTTTAACCTTTTTTTTTTTTCCCCCACCAAAATTGGAAATGAGAGCTCATGGAAGTCTTTGGGTTTTATTTTGTGGAAAAGCTGAAATTTACACAAATGTAATAGATTGCATTTCCTTCAATATTGATGAAAACTGAGAGTGTCATAGAGAGAAATCTCACCATGCTTGCAACTAGTAGAACTGGATTTGTTAACAATTAAAGCAGATTTAAAGTACTTTCATAGTTTTAAGGCCACAGTGTTCAAATTCAGTATGAATCTGTAGTAAACCATTCGTAAATATGTAAAACTCATTAATTACTGTGAATGGGTTTAAATTGAGTGCTCTGTCAGTAAACGGTTTGATGGAACCAAACTTCGTATGTATATGTATGTGTATATATATATTTTCAGGACTGTTGAAAACACTGTCATTCAATTGATGGAAGGTTGCCTTTTGTATGTAGTTATGTCCTGGAAGATTATTTTTAACATTTCAGTTTCAGTGAGATAAATAAAAAATATTTAGGAAATGAGATTGCTGACTTGATTTTATTTACTTCTTAAATATTGGTTTTGACTTAGTAATGGGCTCTGCTAGGACTTTTTCATTTCTTACCTCGATAGGAACCTTTTTATGTGGGCAAAGGTATAGTATATACACATTTGCAGAAGAAATAGCTGTCATTATCATCCGTGGAAAATCAATTTGTATTTTAAATACAGATTGATGACATTGTACCACCAGTATTGGAGCCTGGGAATTCTAGAGGGGTCAAGAACGGGACAACTGAGCACTTGCATCATCAAAGAAGATGAGATGCATTTACTTGGGCAGATTTTCCTCTGGGCCTGCCTTTAGCCCCTGAATTGGGAAGAGTGAAATATTTACCCAGCTTGGCTCTTGACAGTAAATAGTATTAATTAAATACAGGGTTTGAAAATGACACTGGTATTTCAGATTAAGGCCAATGGATTCTGCTCTGGCTTTCTGGAAATTGAATTCCAGTAGTCTGTTTATTTGACAGCATTATAGTACAGTAATTTGAGGTTTATGGATATTTCTGTACATTAAAGTGGGTGAATTTCTATAATGTCCCAATACTGGGATGTTAGGCTCAGAAGACTTATGTGACTAAATAGTAAGTGAATTTGCAGCTGGTTAATATGAAGAGTGGCATAGTGTGTTTCCATCTGATTAATTTCCCTTGACATTAACTGGACTGGCAAGAAATTACAAGTTCTCTTTTTAAAACAAACTTTAGTTGTTGAAAAACTCAGATGAATGGTCTTGGATAAGTTACAGGTGTTAAGAAGTCAAGTATTATTTAAATGATTTAGAAATATTGGTGAGTTTTACAGTATCATTGTGAAAGGCTCTAACTATTCAAAATGATTTACAAAATCCCCCTTTAGTCATCTTGCCACAAGCAGAAAGGGGTACTGACATTCCTACATGCGCAATATCTACCAGTGTGTAAATGCGTTGGTAAAACTCTGCTTACATCTGTGGCCATGGAAAATAAAGAATATGCTCTGTTCTCCTGTTCCGACATCTCTGTTTTTATGGTGCAGTTTCTTCCCTTTTTTCATTATCAGTACTTTTGTTCCTTCAGTAATCCCAGTTCGATAAACTCCAGCATTCTATATACACCAAACGCTGTATCTTTCAAAATGACAACAACAGGCAATCTAGGAATCTTTAAAGTTAGAAATCAGAAAATAATCAGTTTTATAGTAGGTATTGCGAATGACGTCACCCTTGAGGGAAACTGTAGTAGTGTCAGAGGGAGTTAAAACGTTTCCATTCATGTTTTTTCAGCATGTTTTTCTTTTGCTTGTGTTTGGATATTCTCGCTTAAACTTTGAATCATCATCCTTGTAAGTAACACATGGAATTGAAGATCCTTTTTTACGCTGGATTTCTTTGTTCTTCAATCTCTAGGTACCTGTTTGTTTTACTGCAATAAAAGAGTGAGATGTTTCCTCTGCTTATTTGTTAAGGTTGTAACCTTGAAACTCTACGGTGTGGTATCAGAGTTTAGTAGTATTTTAAAATGGGACAAAAACATCTACATTTCTGTAAAAGTAGGTGACCAACACATATGAATTTTCACTTGGGCTAATTTTTATGGCCTTTCAGTTTTCAGTTGTGGTTTTTTGCTTGGCTTCTCTTCACAAATCCTGGTTAACTGTGTTTTTATTACTCAGTCCTGCTTCTCATGTAAAACTTTTTTTGTCTCGAGTTACAGTATTTAACTTCCAGAATGTATCCTGCAGTAGAATAGGGTTTCTGTGCGGCTGATGATACGTGAATCTTGACTACGGATGTTTAAAATATTCTTTGTCCAAGTTATGGGTTCCTGATCAACACTGAAATATTTGAGGAATTGGTACCTCTTAGTCTGTTGTATAACACTATGGTTGCCACACTTTAAATGTACTTGACACAAATGCACAGAAGAAAAAAAAAAAAAACCAAAACACCCCACAAAAAACCCTAAACCACCCCAAATGCGGCCATTTTGTATGAAGTGCCATGTGCTATTTTACTGCTATCAACCCCAAGCACACTGCTACTGTGTACCACAGGCTGTGTGCCACAACCTAAAGGGTTAAACGGATTTGTTCTAATAATTTTCTGCTTTTGTTGGTTTACGTCAAATATACTGTGTGTATAGCACACCTGATTCACAATAGTACGTATTTTTTAATATTAGGATGGAACCGTGCATACGGTGCTCTAGTCCTGTTGTAGGTACTGTGGGCACTTCTTGAAAGAAAACAGGCTGGGGGAGGGGCAGGGGGAGGAAGTAACAGCCCGCTGATGATGAACTTGATTCCAGTAACAGTAGTTATCAAAGTTGCCTCCTACTTAGTCTTCCTCTTATTTTCTTCATCACTCCATTTCTGAGCTGTTTCCTTCCACCCCCGGCTTCCAGGAGAAGCGTTTTGTATGTCTTGGTCTTCTGGTACCATCTGATAAAGCTTTGGGGTAATTCTGTCTCCTCCACCTTTGCCTCAGTCAAAGCCCTGGAGCAGCAATGTAGGGGGAGTGATGTTTTGGGTCAGGACAGCTTGATCCATGATTCTGAGATTCTCTAATAAGAGCTGCACATATTTGTGTTTATGTGTGTATTTGGAGGGGGAATTACTGACTGAAAATGTATTTTTGGCTAGCTTGAAGCTGTCAATGAGTTGGCTTGAATTTCATAAGTAACTTTGCTGAGGAAGAGGGAAGATTCCCTGCTAATCAAAAATGGTAGAATGGCTCACTTATGAAATTCTGAAATTTAAAAGTTCCGAATTTCAAGGCTAGATTCACAGGAAGACTTAATGGTGAATAAGCCACAGGGAAGCTGCTTGGCTACCGGGTACGGCTTTGAGCGGGGAGCTGCTGCGGGTGTGTGAAGTGAGGGCTTTGGCTGGGCTGCCGTTCCAGTGGCACAGCCTGGGCCTCGTGTAGAGGGACAGCTTGCAGTGGGTTGGACGGCTTGTCTTCTTCCCAGTGTCTGGTCTTGCTTCATTGGACCAGGCTGGGGACAGACAGGTTGCCAGTGTTGTACGGCTGTGGCAGGGAGTGGCTCCCAACATCACCTGTGTCACCTGGGATGACTGCAGAGCCCTTTCCTGTGCCTACACAGACACCGGCACGCGTGGAAATGGGGATGTGTGCCTGTCTTGGACTGCCAAAGCAGGGAGAGGAGAGATTGCCACATGCCACCCCCTTCTGAACACCGGGATGTGGGTGCACAACAAGACGGAGGAGGGAATGGTGATGCTCCTGATTCAGAGCAGAGGCTTGTGTTTGGGTCTTCTGCCGCTTAGAAGATTGCTGCCATCTCTGGGCTGCTGTATGTTTTTGAGCAGAGCTTGCTGCTTCTGAAACAGCTCTGCTTTTTTGTTGGTGTGAATACTTTGTTGGAGAACTGAATTTCCTACATTGGCGGTGAGCACCCTGTCTGTTGTATGTGCCCTACAGTGAAGGACAGTTTCTTCACTTGCGTACTTTTACAGATTTAATGTATCTCTCTGCTACCCATAAGGTTGTCTTCTCAGGCAGGGTATTGCAAAGGAAGCTAAGGTATACATTCACAGATATATTTAGCAGTTAAATCCCCTTGTGGATGCTCTTAGTGCTTTGAGATAGCTTACTTGATACCAAAGTAGGGTAAGCTATCTGGGGGAATTTTTCCTGGTGAATTTGCACAACTTGAAACAGTTTTAAAATATGCACTTTTTTTTTTCCTGTTCAGTGGTTGAAAGGAGAAATCCATTATAGGCACAGCTCTATTCCTTGTATCAGAGGTATCATTGTCCATAATTAAATGGATACATTTGACTACAAAGATATAATACAAATTAAAGTTTCACATGGTTGCTACCGTGTGTGCCATCCTTTTTTTCCAAATCCTTTGATAAGGTCAGTGTGAAGTATTTTACCACGTGAAACTGATGAATTCTTGAAAACCTGAACATCTCAAAATGAGACATATTGAGATCTCTCAGAGCAAATGAGAAGTAAAAATGTGAATTGTATATAACGTGTCTGGCAAAGGTAGAAGTAAACCCTTAAAAATTTAAAACCTCTGGTCAGTATTTTCTGTTATGGTGGGAAGGGCCATATGCCATAACTTTTCTTGCTGTTGACATGATTTGGGGACTGTTCTTACTGTTCTGATTTTGTGGAAATAGCTTTGTATAAGCATAGTGGCAACTTTTTCATAATGAGCTGTACTCTGTTCTGTTTCACTTGTGTAAATAGTTTTTACTCAAGTTATGCTGCAGAAGCTGAGAAAGGAAGGCGGTGAACCTGCCCTTAGAATTTCCTTGGGGGACAAGGGACTTTTTTTAGAGAGACAAGCTTCTGAGAAAGGAAATAGGAGGGTTTCTTGCTGAAAGATTTAGCTAAGTAGCAATACAGGAAAGATGAAAACGTAAAATCCGGTATTGGGTCAAACCTTTTCTGCTAATTGAAAATATTTCTCACTTGCATTAGCTGAATGTAAAGACAACACTGTGTTTTACTGTTCTTAACTAATTTTGCTTACCACTGGTGGGGAAGGAAGTCAGTAAAAGGGAACTGGTATTTTCTTACACAGACAATGTCTTGAGGAGCAGAATAAACTAGTGCAATATGGTTTTCTGTGAGGGTGCATACCTGCCACAACATGAGAATTTTTTTATTTAATGTTTTAATAATTGAAAATGTGTGGGGTTTTTCTGTGTGTGTATGTTTGTTTCTATGCTTGAATTTGTACTGATTGTATTATCTCTGTCTTGGTGCTTTGTTCGGGGTACCAGGTCATATCAGCCCCTCTTACGCAATACCAGTGGTGGGCTCTGTGGCTGTTACTGTGCCAAGCTTCTGCTGTTCTTGTGTTGTGTTGAACAGACAGTTAAAATTATTTCTTCACGCTGACTGAGGGTCAGCTATAAAAATTGAACATATTGTTACCTTGGACAGCTTTTTTGTTGCTGCTTTTGTTTGATCAAGAAATAATTTAGATAAGGTGGCAGGAGCCATTTGTAGAATCTGGGGACTTAAATGTTTTCCCCTGCGTGTGGTGGAAATTTCCTTATAATTATGCCCACGGGAATGATCTTAGATGGGTAATAACAGGGATGGAGCTAGTCCTTGTGCTAGAGAGCTGGGAGTTTACTCTTCAGTGCTAGGTTTGTCAGAGGCAAACAAATCAGTCACTAAACAAGTCAGTTGAGGTGTAAATCCCTCACTGTCTCATCTGTAAAATAGGGTCAACCCTCATTATCTTCTCCATATGCAGAATTCTGATTCATTGGTGTTTGTCAATTGCATAGGGAAAATAAATAAAAACATATTTATGTATTTAATTTCCTCAAATGTAAATAAAATGCCTGCTTCTATCTACCTATGTTGTGAATTAATACTAAAATTGTAAAAAATGCTAGAGAAAACTTGGCTATTAAAATGGCCTTTTGCTATTTTATTAAACAAGATCTAGCCTAGATTGTTTTGAGTTAGCAGTATTTTTGTCTGCTTATGTTATGAGATAAAACATTGAGTATTGACTTAATTCTTCCTCTGTGAAATGTGAAGTTAAAAATTATCTCTGTGAAGAGTGACTATGGAGTTACTCTTTGAAATTCTAATTTAACACTTCAGTAATGGGTCAAGCCTGCTCTGAATCCTCTGTGGGATTATTTGATTTGCTGTCTGGGTAACCTCAAGGAAAATGGGATGTCTTTAAATTACTGGAGGTGCTACCTATCACCTTATAATGGATCCACATGGAAGAATTTGTTGTTTTAAATTAGGATTGCCACCTGATGATTTAGGGATTATATGAATGGGGTTTATTTTTAAGATCTATTTTGAGGTTGAAAGTTGCAATTTTTTTCTTTAACTTATCCTCAATTGTATAATTGGAGATTGATATTATTAAGGGATAAGGGGAAGATGTTGTCTTTACCTGAGTGGGGATGGGGTTAGGGTTTTAGTATTTATTATGTCTTCAGTGTTATTAATGCATGGAGAGGGTTTTTTTGTGTGTTTCTTCTATTTGCATAAATGTTTTGTGCCCCAACAAGAAGAATCTTTATGTTTTTCATTGTAAAATTGATTAGTAAATGACATTCACTTGACTATAGAACCGAAGGGAGAAGTTCTGCTTTTTAAAAGTAGACAAAGAAGCACCTTGAATATTTTGCAAGTTTATGCATGTAATGTTTATCCTGCCAAAACCTTTAAAATTAATTTGCAAAGTATTGAAGTGCAAGTACTCAAATGTTTTATGCTGTGTCATATGTAAAGGGAGTATTCGACAGTTAATTAGTATTTTGAATTTGGGGAGGTAAAGACAGGATTTCAGTTAATAATGAATTCACTCCAACATTTTACTTTTCACTCTATTTTTATGCTGGATATTCTGTGCATATTGCTGTTATAATTTTTTCAGATGCAGGACACCTTTAAAAGCTGTATAACATACCTAGTTATATTTTAGCAGTTATTTCTCTATCTTACAAACAAAATTGAATTTTTAAACATCTGTAGTTTGTGATGTCATAGAGTATAAATTAATACAATGAGAAGCTTAGCATAATACATCATTTTAATGGCACTTCATGTCTCTTCAGGAGTACTGAATGGAGACAAGCTGTGCAGTGTGCATTGCATATACTGAGAAATGTCACAAGACTTTTTGACATCAGTTTTGAAACGAGTCGTGGGCTCAGCTCCAGCATTGCTCTGTGCGTAGCCTGTCCAGCAGAACTTCCCATTGCCAGTCTGTCACATACCACATGCCTGTATTTCACCTACGATTTCTGATTTGAATAACTGACTATTCATCATTTGAATGGCATATTTAACAGAATTTACTTACTGTTGCTCCTGAGAATTTTGTTTTGTTCTTTTTTTTAAGAATACAAGTGTATTTATTTTTGTACAGTTCCATGTATATAAATTTCTAATAAATTTTTAATTTGTGTATCATGTTGTGCCATGTTTTTGAAGTTGGCAATAGCTATGGAAATGTAAGTCTTGACCAGATCTGAGGACTTGCGATTTTGTGAGGAAATACTGGGTAAAACAACATAGTCATTGGTTTTGTACACATATAGGGGTAGGGAAATTTTTTAGGATATAAGTTTTTCTGTGCTTTCTAGGAGCTGACAGAGATGTAAATAACATAGTGCAATAAGGATGATAAAGATAGAAAATATGCAGATATATTTTACAATATTTCTATGATAGGTTTGTTCATAAAGGCAAAAAATTTCTTCTGTCTACTGTTGAAGTGCAGATAGTGAAGTGCTAGTTGCAGCAGAAGCAAGCAGGGTTGGGCTCACAAGCCTCTATCTGAAGAATTGCTAGCATGCACGAGTTGGGCTGCTTTGCCACTTCAAGCTGGATAGCTTTCTGGTGATAGGAGAGGTCCTACAGCTACCCATTTGTTAATTACTAAAAATAGTGATGCTGGAGTAAGGAGTGTATGGCAGCGCAGCACCGAAAAACCTCCCTAACCCTCCAAACCTTGAGATTTTAACAAGTAAATGCTTAAACAAAACACACCATCTCCCTATGGCAGGCAGAGGTGCAAGCGCTCACTCTGACCAACTGGCCAGCTTCTGTGGTGTGCCCAGAAGGTCATTCATTTGAGCTGTTTGGAAAGAGGCTGTATTCAAGATGCAAAGGTAAAAATGCTTTGGTAGGCAATGCTCGATTTGTTTTGCATCTTTTTCCTAGAGTGGAAATATAAACTGAAGTGTTTCTGACTCCAGCTGTACAGGGGAGTATGGGAGTTCACACAACTTCCAGACAGAAACCTCAAATACAAAATATTATTGTGAAATAATCAGAAATCTGTAGTTCAGGGCTGCTATCAAATGTGAAGAAGAGTGATTTTATTATTGGTGGATGAAGTGCATCTTGATTTGTTTTTCCCTTAACCCTGAGGTGACCCTTCAGAAGGTGAAAGGTGGTTCAAACTCTTACTAGCAGAGATCTGGAGATTTCCTGAATATAAACTTGCATGTTTTGCCAAGTTATATGGCCACAAATCATCAGGCTTTCTCTAGAATTTAAACTTGGCCCAAAGCTGGGGTTTGAATAAGAAAAAAAGAATAGCACTTAATAACATAATTTACAGAGACTGTTTCATGTGACAACATTTTGCTTTTATTAGCTACTGTTTTCTCCTTTTTTTTTTTTTTTTTAATAGTAGATGGGTGGTTTAGGCTGTATTTCAGATATGTCTTCTCTGCTATACTTATGTACAAAATACCGCTAAGAATAAAGGAAGAGATACAGATTTTTTTCAAGCTTTCTTATAGCATTCATAGAAAAGCGATAAATGTGTTCAAAGTCCTAATGGAAAACTTCAGTATTATAGGGAATTTTTTCTGACTTGTGGTTTTGAGGGATCGTTTGCCATGAAAGGACTAGTCATTTGGCAAATCCGCTAGTAGTTTGGGTTGTATTTTGGTAGGTAATTCATAAGACATCTTGTGTTTGTGATCATATCTTTTCCCTCTGTGGCAACAATGACTGCTTTCATGGGAACCTAGTAGTAAGAACATGGATTGATGTATTTTTAGTTTTCTTTAATGCAATTAAACATCTGGAAGTAAGTAGAGCCATCATGTGATCAGCCAGCTTTCTACAGAATCTCAGGAAACGCTCTTAACCGTGATTTGCAAATCTCTGCTGCAGCTATCTGGTGTCTATTTTTTGTTCAAGATACTCAATTCAGTGGCCTTTGTGCATTGTTGGTGTGGGTTTGACATCTGGCCAATATTCTACCCTGCTTACTATTAAGTACTTATTATTGTGCTTGTTGCTCTCTGTGAATTAATATATATCAAGCTTCACAATGGCCTTGTGAGGTAGGGATTGTACAGGAAAGTCAGTGGCAGAAATCAGGGTAAGAACCTAAACTGTATGTCTTCTAGATATTAATGAGAAAATCAATAGAGCGATGGCTAGTTGCAAGCAAGACAGTCTAATTTGTAAGCATTGATAATAGCTCAGTCAGCTGAGTTTTATTTGTAGAAGCACACTATATTGCAGAGTGAGAAGTTGGTAACTGAGTAGTATCTGTGTAAACAAGCTCTATCCTAGTGAACTTTTTGCCTTCAGACCTGTGCTGTGTTTGTATTAGCAGTCTCTTTAAATACAGAATAAATGAACAAGAAAAACAACTCTCTGGCAACAACTAAGACGAACACTTCATAAGGTGTTTAAGAAAAACAATCTTGATTTCCCTCTTCCCCCTCTACTTGCTTGCCTTCATAGTCTCTGCTTTCTGCTCATGTCCGGCTAAGATAATATAGTAAATGTCTGAGCTCTCACAAGTGAGGCTGTCACATTGATGTTTAACTGACTTTGAAGCAATGCAGCTGTAAAGGGGAAATTAATTCTGTTCTCTGTCAAAGCCTGTAAAAGAATGTTTGTTTTAGCAGCTACTGAAGATGGAAGTGTTTATTCCATGACTGCGTTGGTTGTCAAAGCTGGGCATATTTTCCTGTATTAATAATATTTGGAATTTTTCATTAGTTATCATTTCCTGTTGGTACTTGAAAGGAGTATTGAGATGCTGATCACTCTCCCAATCTTTTTAGCTCTTCTTTCCGCATTTGAATGGAAATCTTGGAATTCCATTGTGGGGAGGGGGGGGGAAATGTGTGTGCGTGATTATGTATTATATACAATTTAAAAAGCAGTTGCAAGTGTCTGATACTTTTCAATCCAAAAAGGCAATAGCTTTCTGTACAAGAGACAGAGGGACAGCTCTTCCAGTTTGTCAGGTGATGGAAAACTGTACCTAATATGCATGAAACACAACTGATTAGTCATCTTTTTGTTTTTTTTCGTATGACTTCTGTCACAGACTTTTGGTCCTGATACATAGAATTCTCTCTTGATATGAAAAGACTCACCAGGGTCTGCATACTTAGCGTTACTGAAACGTATGTTATTCTGTATAATTTATTTTGAAAGTAGCTTATCACATGCACTTACCAAATCTTAGCCATTCAACACAAAATCCTCCTGAAGTGTTTCTGACACGTTGTTGCTATAGTGAGGTGGAAAAAAACCAGGTGAATGGCATTGGAGTATTTTTGGTTTGACTGTTTAAGATATATCATCTAGAGCTGAAACTTCATTAAGTATTATAAGTGTTTGAAATTGGAAACAGTAACCATGCTAAGTAAGCCTGTCACGATCTTGGCATCATTAAAAGGAGAGCAAGCAGTGAGGGAAGCTGGATTTATGCTGGTGTTTCTTACAATGGTATGTAACTTACTAATTATCTTTGCTGTAAAATGGTTGGTAAAAAGCCAAATACTGGTTCCCTAGTTCCCTAGGATCCTTGTTTTGAGAGGATTACACTTCCCAGTGTTTTTACAAGAATTAACATGGATGCCAAACTGTTTCCAGTGCTTCCCTTTGATCAGTCAAATGTAACAGGGAAGGTTGACCAAAAACTACTGAGGAAGTGAGTAAGAGAGAGATAAAAAGGTGTGAGAAAAAAATGAATATGATAACTATGTATTTATTCACCTTCCCTACCCTCCTTCTTTTTAGTCTGGTTTCTAAAGGAAATAAAACTCATGTGATGATGACTGAGACAAAACATGTTTATGTGTGTCTGTGGGGTAGTGGGTGTTTTCCGTTTCCTTCCTCGGTCCTGAAGAAACTGCACTTCTACAGGTTGTGAGAAGATACGTGGTCAGGTAGATGACTGCCATCCTGTTAGTGAAAGAAGGACCTTACCTGTTGACAACTCTGATTCGGCATCAGAAAATCATTACGGGAGAGCAAAATCACAGATGGCTGAGGGCACAAAGTCGGTCAAGTGCAGAGGTGTTGGCGTGTTTGTCAAACTAAATTTCCGAGTGCCTCACTCTTTCTGCTTGTCAGCTGGAGACTGAAACATCTTTTGATGCAGATAAATCAAGGTTTGAGACTTTTGTATTAAAAATCAGAAGATAATGTTATATCAAGACACTGTTTAATGTGCTTGAAAAATCTATTGATAGAAGTAATGTACAGTATTAGTATAATCTTATGAGATATATATGGGTAATTAAAATTTAGACTTCCCTTTCTTTAAACAAAAGTGTGAAAAGCTTTACACTGGGAAATTCACATTGAATATGCAGATTATGGATCCTTTCATTGTTCTAAAGTGAAGTTATTTCTGATAGTTGTAGTCTTATTTTTTCATCTATGGGCTAGCCATAATGCCATGTCTTAACCCTTTTTTTTTTTTTTTTTAATAAGTCTGTTGGTTTTCAAGGTAGAGGCAGAAGGAAAACAATACAGTATTCTCTGGCAGTGGGGCAGTACAGGCCTTCATTTGTCCTTCCCCACATCTAACACGATGATTTGGGCTGTCAGTACTGCAAGTTGTTTGTTTCAGCCTCAGATAATCAATCTGATTAAGTATCTTGGCAGTATTTGATATTATACAGAAAGCATTTGAAATGGCAGTGATATTTCACTGAGCTACTGCTCATGTGGAAAGCTTCATTTTAATAGTCTTGGTGATAAGAAAAACTTACTGAAAGGAGTGAGGTGGATATATATGTGTGTGTGTATATATGTATGTGTATATCTTTTTAGTGCGAGTGATTGTAGACATAAATCACTATGGGAACTTTTTCTTATGTGCTTGGTTCCTATTTGGATGAGCGAAAGCAGTGAGATTTATATAGTTAGTCTATTTTAAGTGTTGCTCAATAAAAAGGTGGAGAAAAAATTCTCGGAATGGTAATGTGGTATAGACAACTGTCATGAACTCAAGTTGTTACTGGGCAGCTTCGTGTTCATCAGAGATTTCTGTGAGGTAGAGATGCCCTTGGTCAGGTCTGATGCCCCTGGTGAGGCCAGCTGCACTTCAGGAAAAGTAGAAAATACATTGTCTTCTTACTTGCCCTGATCAGAGGTTCTTCAGCATAATTGCAAGCCACCTTTAACTTGGGCTTCATTAATTCCTACATTCAGTGGTTGGATGGCTTTGCTTCAGTTTATTTTTCAGAATGGCACCTAATAACATTTTTGTACTGGGGTTTCCTCAGAAAAGCCCATCACTTGCCAGCTTCCACTGGGACTCACCAAGTCCAGTGCCTGCTGCAGTGTCTCTGCTAGCCAGGAGTTTTAGTTTCATCCCTTTTGTCTCACCTGTCTTCCCTCCCTTTCTCTCTGCAGAGTCAGCATAAGAAAGGCTAAAACTTTTCCACTTCATAAGAGCAAGTCAGAAATTAACTTCACAAAGGGGAAAAAAACTGCAATCAAACTGTAAATAGACTTGCTTTCTGGTGAAAACTTTCTTCATTCACCTTCTTCAGCGTTAAAAGTAAAATGGTACAGTATGCCTGGTATGTGAATAAATGCAAGCCTGGTTTAGCTTCCTGACTACAGCAGAAAAAAGTTCAGGCATGCTTTTTAAGGAATCGTTATTTAAAAGTAATGTGTTTTTGTTGCAGCATGATTATATATTTAGCAGGAAAGTAGGTTGCAGTCTTTATGACTAACTCTTATTACTACTGCTCCCTTGGTTTCCAGGAGATGATGACTATAATGCTATATAAAATCTTCAGCCATCATCTCAATTTTCTTTTTTGTCCTATGGTATCATATTATCATTATTTTGTGAAGAAATTTGTTAAATTCAGAACCTGTATCAACCTAATGTTTTAATTTTCCTTCTATCTCCTTGTTATTCTGAGTGGACAATATGAGGATGACAACAAGACCACATCTTGAGGCTTTTTGGTTTTCAGTGCTTCATATGCACAAGTACGAAGTGTATCTGGAACTTGTGTTTTACATGGAGGAAAAACACTGGCTTTTAAAATCAGTAAACTATACCAAATGATTCTCTTTTTGAGATGAAATCAAGCAGGGAATTACTGGAAAGATATTTTTTTCCCCTCTTACATATGTTTTTAGAAGTCTCTTTGTTGACAAAGGTAAGTATAGAATGAGTAGCATTTCTCAAGCCTATGCCATTTGTTGCATAGAAACAGTGTTTACCTCCAATAACTCTATAAAGGATTGCATGTGTAATTGCTGAGAACTCCAGGTGACTTTTCCAAAAAGGTTTGTGTGGGAAAGAAATAATTTGGGACCTGTCCTGCACAGATTTCCACTTGAGACTAAGAAGCATTAAGCATTAATATTTTTCTAAAGACCACCAGCTCTGTTCTGTTACTTTGGTAGCAATACAGATCTTTTCTTATAGCTGCATGTATTTTATGATTGTTCTTTAAGATACAAGGAATGTTGCTGTCAGCACGCCTTTTACCATCTTATATTACCATGATATGACAGCTGACAAAACAAGCATGCAAAGGCTGACATTTGTGCCAGATGTCTTTCATTATATATTTTTACAGGCTTAATTTTTCATGTGTGCACTTCATATTGGCAGCTTTAATATTTTTTTGCAAATGAAGCTTGTCTTTCTTTTATGTACATTTATATTTTAGTAGATTAAAATTTTACCACAAAATGTACTTGTAATTTCAATAGCTGTGCAGAAAGTAGCAGCTTGACAAAGTGATGACCTAAAAAGGTCATTCTTTAGGCTTTAGAAAAAGGAACTGAACGGTCTTATTCTGATAGAGAAGCTTTTGACCACCTGAGGAACTTAATACTCCCTTTTTCCTTTCATTGCCTTATGGTGCCCTTGAGAAACTCTTGTGATGCTGCTTTAAGGAGCAAACAGAGTCCTGTTATCCATACTGAAGTGTATAATTTACATTTTTGGACTGACTTCGCTAGATTCTGTTAATATATGTTATTTTATGTCAGTCTCTGAATCCTTGACAAACAAGTGAAGTACAACTGAAGTACAGTCCTTCTGCCACATGGTTTCCCAGTGCATCTGGGAAGCATGTCCCAAGGAGGAACTAAACGTAACGGGGTCCTTCAGTGGTCCCATAGCTCCTTCTATACATTCACACCAGCTGTCAGCCCCTTTTCACAAGAGGATCTTAGGAAATGTGAGAGAAGGGTAAGAAACATGGTTTAAGGCTTTTAACAAGCGTCAGAAGCTAAGCAGGGTGGGGCTAAGCCAGATTTTTATTTTACTTTTCTCAAAAATAGTGAGATAGCTGATTATGGTTTGAGAAATTTTTCAGACACACTGTGGATTAAAGAGAGATTCTGAAATAGGAGCAGCCTCACGCTCACAAGCCCTGGTCCTCATGCAGGATTTCAGCCACCCTGATATCTGTTGGAGGAACAACACAGCACAGCTCAGGCAGGCCAGGAAGTTCCTGGAATGTGTTGATGGCAACTTCCTTCTCCAAGTGATAGAGGAGCCAACCAGGAGAGGGGCTATGCTGGACCTTGTTCTCACCAACAAGGAAGGGCTGGTGGGGAATGCAGAACTTATGGGCAGCCTGGGATTCAGCGACCGTGAGATGGTGGAGTTCAAGATCCTCAGGGCAGTGAGGAGGGCGCACAGCAAACTCACTACC
>NW_010136725.1:23120-32820 GCF_000699245.1 Pterocles gutturalis | reverse complement strand
AGGGTGGGGGGGGAAGGCCTTGGGAAAGCAACCACCTGGAGCGAGATGAACCAGGGCAAAAGAGATCCGGAACCAAAAGGGCCGATCTTCCGGAGGGGCCTCACCTATATACTGGGCATGATGTGTATGTTATGGAATAGATTATTGGCCACTCTGGGTCTCAATCCTGAACCTAAGATGAAATCCTAGGCTAGTAACTGGGGCTGTGCTCCCTCACAGCTTCTCATGGTCTGTCGACCTCGGCAGCGCGTAAACATCACTTTTTATCAGCTTTCTTCTGAGCACAAATCCAAAACACAGCCTCTCGATAGCTATTATAAAGAAAGTTAACTCTGTCTCAGCTTAACCCAGGACAGGTGGGTTATTTTGTTTGGGATTTGGGTGGTTTTCTGGAGGGTTTTTGAGCTTTTTTTGAATTAAGTCAGTTCAGTAGAGTTAGATCACATCAAACTTCTGAGCACAGTGTGTAAAGTTGTGCTCAACTTAATCTCAAAATTAAATTAAGCATTACCTTTCGAGCTCTAGTTTGTTTGGGTTTTTTTGCTGTTTGAATATGTAAGCAGCAAAACTGTGGCAAATTGAAAGAAAAAAATATGACTAATTTAGCTGGATGCATTTTTTAATTAAACCTCTGGCTTAAAGAGTATTTGCAAACAAGAAAAATCAGCTAGCAGGACTCCAAACTGTAAAACACAATACTGGCTGAAGTGATTATTAAAATAGAGCACTGTGCAAGAATGTCTTATCTGTGGTTGCAGAATAAATGCTTATCCAACAGGATGTTATCCTCCCAATGCCTTAGACAGCATACAAAGGATGGGAGTAAATTGGCAAAAACAGTGAATCCAGGCAAAGTGAAATTTGTATGGGTGGGTGTATTCTAACAACAGATAAGTGCACCACTTCTTCCCAGTCTACCTCCCATTTTCAGGACTCAGCCATTAAGCACATAGGAAGTCCCTGTTGTAACTAAAAAAGCTAGATGAATGTAGTCAATTATGGAATTGCTTTTAATTTTAGCTAAATACTTTCTGAGCAGTATTCTTCCCCTGTGATTATCCAGTCTTCACTGGAGATTACTCACTGGCAGTAAGGGGAAACATGAGACTAGATAAACTCAGTTTTAGTTATTTTTTTTTAATCTAGCATCCTCGGACACACATTCAGCTTCTCCATTGCTCCTGTCAATCTAGCTATCCAGGGGAGCTGTATATACTCTCCCATGAAAATGTTTATTAAATATCTCAATATAAAAAAAAAAAGTAACACATCAGTCGAGCACTATATTACTAACATAATGCTTTGACATAACAGATTGAAGCACGAGTACTACATCAAATAAATTCTGTATCCCTGCTATATATTAAAGAGACACTAGTAGCTTCTCAATAAAAATAGGTCATTTTCTAATAGTATAAATAGATGAATATATGTTTATTATTAGACAAAAGCTTTTTTGTTTTTAACAGTTACAAACAAGTTTACTTATTGAAAGCAGCAATGACTTTGAGGGGTACATGATTTCCATTTCCCCATCAGCTCTGTATCCATTAGACATCAACTAAATTCACATACTTTAAGCTGCCCTTTGATATGCATGATAATTGTGGGCTACTGAAATGAGACACTAAGCTTAGTGTATAAAAGCCATCTGTTTGTCAGTCTGAGATTTCCTTATGCCTCAAATTTAGACATTATAGATTAGTCCTAATCTTTTCTGACAAAGTTTGAGCTACCATTAAAAATATATATAACACAAATAAATGACAGTACAGTTTTGTGGGCTACTGAAATGAGACACTAAGCTTAGTGTATAAAAGCCATCTGTTTGTCAGTCTGAGATTTCCTTATGCCTCAAATTTAGACATTATAGATTAGTCCTAATCTTTTCTGACAAAGTTTGAGCTACCATTAAAAAATATATAACACAAATAAATGACAGTATCCTAATAAGAGTACAGTTGGAAAAAAAAAAGGTGCACAGATAGTAATTTCACACGCAGTCCTATGCTTACAGAATATCATATATTCATTTTGTGTTCTTAATTTAGGTAATAACTCTTTTCAAGTGCATTTCTTGGTTGGTGCCAACTGCTAAGTAAACAGACTCTTGAATAACAAGGTAAGATCATGGTTTGCAAATGCATTAAAAAATTCACTTATCACTAAACAAGCATAAGAAATTTTAAAACTCAGATCAACATAACTGTCTGTTTCATCCTTTCTGCTGCCAGCTAGAAGAAAATCTGGAAGATGTGTTTAAGCAGCATGCACTAAAGCCTGTGTGCATATTTGATTTGTCCCATGAATGTGCACAAACTCACACTGAGCTTACAGCTGAGAGCTAAATCCTCTTCCCTTGTGGGGAACACAGAATACTGTTGTTCACAAAGGGCAGAAAAAACCACTTTGTTCTGGGAACTTCAAAAGGGAGTGTACAGACTAAAATTAACACAAGTTAGTGGCCTAAAGTCTTATCAGGGAGAGTGACACTGTCTTGCAAAAGGTATACAGAAACACTGTCACTTTGGACATTGAAAATAAAACCGAGGAAAGAGAAAGAACCTCAGTTTAGGAATTCAAGTATTTCTGAATAATGGTTAAGGATGAAAGATTTCACTTCACCTCAGGAGTTTGTGTGCCTGATCTGGCCTCTGACTCAGTGAAAAAACAAAGCTGGGATCACAGAAGGAGGATGGCTTTTTCATTTATCTCAGTGGGAAATGGAAATTGTCTTGCATTTTGAAAATTATCACCAGCTCCTGAATGTCTATGCAAAATCCCACAGCATAACATCCAGCTACTTTGCAAAGTCATCTGGCAACAAACCTCAGCCTCCAACAAATGAAGTACAGCTCAGTTGTGATGATTTTTTCCATAACCATCTTCATAACATAATAGCTAATTAAGAACAAATTATGTTGTCTAGTGTTATAAAATGGATAAAAACAAATACACGCAGTAACTGCTTTAGACATTTTTTTCTTTTAAAAACAACACCAAAGTATACTACATAAAACATTTTCCAAAAAAACACCTTGCAAGGTAATTTTAATGATTTTTTCATGGTTCAATAAACTATTGTATTAGGTCATTCTCTTGATGAAGCAATGTTTGAATCTCATTATATTTACTCAGAAAAGAATATAGTGTTATTGGATTTCTTATAATTAGTTAAAAAGCAATTTGTTGGAATTCCCTTTGCTTATGCTCATAGGGTTTAAAAAAAAAAGAGGGGTGGGATTGTGACAAGTAATATTGTGCTGTATGTACAACATAATGCATCACACACAACAACAATTCTTTGGCATCCTACAGCTGGGATGTTTCGGGGCAAGACAGCATCTTTCAACTACATCCTTCCTCCTCCTGTCATCTCTACTTTTCAAAACACAGACCTGTGAATAAGCTTTAAAGTCTGGATGCTCTGAAGAAAAAGCACCAGGCAGTCCCTATAGCTGATGCACAATTAATAGAAAGTAAATCAGCTGCTTTGTATAGGGGAGAAAGGAAAAGCCCAGTCAAAATAACCGGCTTCGTCACGACATTCTGTTTCCAACAGAAATTAATTTTGTGAGCTGCAGGAGTTTGAAATCAACACGTCAGTGCTAAAAAGACCTACTGCCATCATGTCAGCTGGAGAGGAAGATTGAAAGGTACTTTCAGAATAAGGGTTACAGTCTCAGGATTGCTCTGGATATGGACAATATTTTTCCCCTGTGATCTTTAGGAAAAAAAGAGTAGAATAAATAGTACCACATCTTCACAGCTGGAACATCTGTGACTAAGAGGCTGGCACAAATTTATAATCTTAGATGACCTTATGAATCTTCCCATAATAGACAGACATGGCTGTAATGACAGTTTTATTATTTTCACTAGGACTAGGGCTCCTTAGGCTTTAAGTACTGATTGTGTTAAAAGAGAATGAGATTTCTTGAGCCTTCACCAAGAAAAATATTCTCATTTTTTTACTCTATAACTGTTTTTTCATATGAGCCCAAAGGCAGACTGAACAAGTTTATATAAAAGGAATCTGATGAAGGTTACTAAATACACAGAAACTCAGAAAGTCCCTGCTCCGAGAATAGCTGGAGCTTGGAAAAGCATTAAGAAATATCAAACACACTTATCCTGCTCCTCTGCAGAGATCTCTTGTGAGCACTTCTAGAAATGGGCTCACTGAACCCAGTAGAGGTCTCTTAAATTCCTGTTTCATGTGAGATATAATCTATATAATCGCAAGTCCTTGTAGGTGATAAAGCAGCATGTCAATAGCACACCAAATGACATTTTATAGAAACACAGCTTTTTATTAAACACACTGAAGGCACTTAAAAGTGTAATTGTGTCATCCATCAAAGTAAACAGCACGAACGCACAACTGGTGGGTGCCAAAAGCTCCTCAGATGTTGAAAATCTCTCCTCCTTTGCCCACATTCAAGATGCTTGTCTTGACTCAAGATTATTCCAGTGTAATTTCCTAAAGATTTTGTTCTGTCCTAATACCCGTCAGCATTTCTCATTTCCTTTACAATGTTTTCCAAAAAATATTTTCAGTAGAAAACTCCAAACAAAAGAAACTCCAAAAGATTTCACAGACATATTTGATCCAAAAGTAAGTAGCTTGCTAAGAAATTCATAAGCTGGTAATGCGTAACTACAAACCTCTTTCATCTGTGATCAAGACATCTTTGACTTAAAATTTCTGAATATGGACATGTCTTATATGCTGGATAGAATTAAAAAAAAAATTAAAAATCAAGCCCTCTCATAGGATGAGTAGATCTTTGTTTCCATGGCTTTGTTTCTTGCTTTGGGGAGCACTGGTTTTTTATTGTAGTTCCACGAAATATTCAGGGAATACGCTCATACACTGAAATACTGAGACAGAGAGGGAGCAGTCTTTTCTGTATCCTGGATTTCTACATTTGATTCACTCTTACAACCACTTTTGAAGAAAAGAGTTCTTAGGTTGAATATTTCTCAGTACTTCTTGATTAAAACCATCACTAAATTCTGATATTAAATCAAAATTATGCATCTGACCTGGATTTACATGTGAAAGAAACAGGGCATAAAATTGAGAAAGAGTGAAAAGCCTTGTACAAAAGCAGTAACACATTTTCAGAAAGAATGAACATAGAAAACAAGTAGTTGAAGATGGCAGAAGTTTTTATTCTCTCACTTTTCGGTTATACTTGCCCATGCTCAGCGACCTCCTGACACCACATCCGTTCTGAAATGGAACTACAGCTTCTCACAGAGTAACCATTCCAGGGAAACTATTTTGCACTGTTTCATATTATTTTTCTAAAGAGATTGTAAAGTTGTATCAGTTATCTCCTGTATTATATTCATTGAAACTGAAATTATTATTAATGCAAAAAAATTTATAAACAAAAACTTTTTTCTAAAAATGATCCAAATATTCATCACAGGTTAACCTCTCCCTCTCCCAGTCCCCTCTCCCCCAAAATTTCCAAAAAATTTGTCTGAATTTGAATATATTAGAAATAATTTAAACCCCAACACATGAAATTTTCCTGTTCAATTTAATCATATTTGGGACTTCAGGGCATGATTCAACACACATTGAGAAATGTATGATTTCTTTCTTGGCACATTCTAGAAACTGGGCTACTTTGAATCAGCCTTAGTCTTTACACGCCCTGAGCAAGTGTCCTCCTCTAACTGGTATAAGCCTCATCTTATATTACTCAAAGTAATAGCAGCTACACTGGGCTGAACCCCTGCAGGCATGCTAAGTGCCCACTGCACATGTAACCTGTACTGGAATGTGCTATACACAGAACTTTGCCATCTTCACTTAGAGCTTATTTCAATTCAGGAGTATGTCAAACTTTGTCAGCTGACAATATTTTCAATATTCTTTTCTACGTTTTTGGACAGTTTGGGGCATATGGAAACCCCATCCAACCCCACTGCCACTAAAGCAAATGGGAGTCCAGCCACTGACACCAGCAGGAACAGAAGTGGGTCAATACGAGGTTAAATTTAAATCTAACTAAAATAACAGCCACATTATTTAGAAGAGAGATCTATGATATAAGGCCCATGAACAGCTACAACAGCTTTTACAGTATTACTTGTTAGCTTTGATTATCACAGTATTCAACTGCATTAAAGAGCTCCAGTGCTCCGGAAAAAGCCCATGGTGATTAAATCTTAAATCATTCCAGTCTTATTCACTTGTCCACTTCTCCTAACGATGCCTTTTGATAAAAAGATAGTTCAGATACTGTCATGTAAAGTATCTCCTCCTACTCCTCGGCATGATGGCAATACCATTCAGGAAAAGATTAGCAGTTTACCTCTTCATCTTTGTTGCTAAAATAACAAGTTTGTGAACTCACCCTGTCCTCAGTATCACCATGACCTTTTTCTTTCGACATAGTGTTGTGCAAATTTAGCACTCTCACAGTATCTTTTTTTTTTTTGTGGGTCTGTTGAGGTTTATTACTATATACATTTGATCATCTGAGACTCCATATGTCTTACAGCTATTTTATTAGAGTCCCTTTCAAAAGTATGCCAGTACAGGATTTTTTTCCCCTGATATATTTAATCTTCCTTTAAAAAAAATATATTCCCAAATCTTTTTAACAGAGGTTTTAAAAATTATTACTTCTAGCATTGTTTAAAAAAAAAACCAACACAACCCAACACAAAAGCAGCCATCCATGACAGTTAAGGTCCACTTCAATTTGAAATAAAATTGTTTCTATCATTTTATTAACAATCATTACAAAGTACTCTTCAAGCAGTAGGCAAGAAAAAAGTGAAACTGATTTGATCATGAATATGAATAATTATTGCATATGTATAATTTTATGTAGAAATTTATCCAATCCCACACTTCATCATCTCATCTTAAAATTACTCAGAAACTGTGCTATACTGGTTACTTCACTGTTAGTAAGTGTTAGTCTGCTGCATAGACTTTGCATGAACTACAATTGCAGATCACAGCCCTCAGGGAGAAGAGCCTCCAAGAGATTACTGGGGTTTTTTCACCATATAGTTCACTCGCCCCAAAGCCAAACACTGCACTGTAACTATGTTGAACGACTGCACAGGAATGGTTTGATATATATGGGCACTTGAGATCCATCACATTTCCATCTTTACAAATTTGCTCAATATTCAAACTTTGCTCCGTGATTTACCTGAATCAGCAAAAGCAATAATTTTACCTGTTCCCTGGCAGTGTGGTCCAGCATATTCCTACCAGTGATTCAAAACACATCCACCCCTGCCATTCAGCCACATAAGGCAGTGATTAGGCAACTTTCCAGCAAACTGTCCTTAAGACTGCTTCATAAAAACTCCATTTGGAAAAGGTTTATTTCTTGTTGGTGAATTGATAAGATACTACAATAACTGCTTAGGAATATATCTATGCAGTCCACCAAGTGAGCTAAATTCCATTGCCACAAACACTATCATTGCTTTTTGCAGTTTAAAATACTATGAACTTGTTTACATACAAGACAAGTATTTTGGGTGCTGGTTTTTTATAAACACACACTTCTAACATGCTAAAAACATGCAATGAAATGTGAAAATATCCAGAAAATTGTCAGCAAGAGGCAGCTTCCCAAGTAGAAACCTAGTGGTGTTATCTGAATTAGAAATTGCCCAGGCCAAAAACTGGCCTAGAGATGCAGGAACAAACCTCTCTTGTTAAAGGAGGAAAGACAAAATCACAATATATATATTTTTTGAAGTTCTACCCTACGTAACACCCTTAACCTAAATCCAGAATTTCTAGAAACAAGCAGAAACAGTCCAACTCATAGATTAAAAATAAGAAAATCAGTCAAACAAAGCCTAAATTTTAAGCCTAGTAATTCTTACCCTTAGTGCATCAATTTATTATCCACAAAAGAAAAGTGTTTATCTTATTTTAACAGCATCCTATAAAAGACAGTATTCAATTGCAACCTTTATTGTTTAAAAGTGTTTTGGTCAAAAGAAAAATAAAACTCAAAAATTTTTTTTTTTTTATGATGATAGCTGATACTTATTACGAATAACCTCTTCCTCTCTCCCATTTTCATTTCTTCAAAAAAGCAACAGAAAACACAACTCAAAGCAACCTCACAGCCTCAAATATTTATTTGTTGTGTTTGGAAAAGTCTTTATAAGTACTTCAGTGACAGCTCTGAAAGTTTAAATGCAGCTTTCTAATTTAATAGAGTAATAAGATGCATAAATTACAGTTATGCAAGCCATTTTAAATTGGGAAAAAATGCTTTAAACTGACGCACAAAGAGGTAGCATCCAGAGAATGTCAAATGAAAACAAATTGTGATTACAAAGTACCATGGAAAGTCTTGGTGCAAACTGCACAAAAAAGTTAAGAAGAGAAAAACTAGTTTTGTTGCTTTTGTTTTAAATAAAGTCTTCATATTCAGGATATGTAAACCAATGCCACCTTTGTAAAAGAGTCAATCTCTTATAAGTAGCAAAAGTGGCAAAAATGTAAATGTTTTGAAATGGTTCTGCACATGTACTAATCCATCTGCACTAGATTTTATGAATCTTTTATTCCATTATATTTTACAGGCCTATGAAATAGCTATAAAAACTTTGCAATCTAGTTTCCTAAGATAACTTAACATGACAAAATTATTCAACCTCCATTTTCTATGGAAGGGTAAATGCAAAGCAGTTTGCAGTTCACTGGAGATTTAAATATTCCAAACCTTGATAGTTTGCAAGACAATTACAGTATTTCCTGTGTCAAAAACTAACAGAGGAGTGGAGTCTATTTCAAATTAATTGGTCCAAACATCTAATAAAGTAGTAGTTAAGAAAATTATCATATACACAGTTACACAAACTATTGGATTATAAGGTAACTGTCTGAAATCCCTGGCAGTTCCACAAGTAAATGCCACTCCAGCTTATTTAGCCACATGAGGACATTTTAGCTCTTCCACCATTACAGCTGGGGTCTACAATTAGCATGAGAATTCCAGATGGACAATGGCAGAGGTCTTATTAACCATCCTAAAAAGCACCAGGTAAAAAGGGAGATATTGTGAACTTGCTATTCTTATCCCCTTTCAATTCACAGAAGCTTTGCATGCTTAAAAAAACAGAACTTTTCCATTACATCATTCAACTTCAATACTGATGCTTTTCATAAACACAACTACAATATAAGTGCATGTATGACAGCTTCTCCTTTCAGAGAAGCAATTTCCAATCTTTTTTTTTTAAACTCAATTTCCTCAAATTATAATTGTAAAAATCTTTTTCATTTTTGATGCTATTGCCATCATGGCTTAATTCTAGAGTACTGTTAAGTGAGGTGCCCCTTTCAGTTCCATGAAATTACACTGAGTTACAGCAGCTGAAAATGTTGATTGTTCCTACAGCTTCCCCCCCTTTTTGATGATTGTATTTTTAAAATACAGTAACTTAATTCAGTACAAACTGAAGTTAATTTCACTGAAGTATAACCAACGGGTAAAAGGCTGGGTCCCGACCACTAGAGGAAGTTTGGACTTTGTGAGGACTAGAATTCAACCTAGGTCTCACTTTCCATTTGGTTGCTTTTAAAAGATAAGAAATTTGGAAAATCGCATATCTGTTTAGACATTCTTACTATGGACCTTACAGGCCATTGTAACTACTGACGAGTGGCCTTGTATTGAACAACCAAATC